>NW_025814287.1:0-87286 GCF_018902025.1 Drosophila willistoni
AAGATTGATTGGGATGAGGAAATACCACCCAATCTGCAGGATATGTGGCAATCATGGCTGTCCTTTTTACCCTTGATAGAGAACGTGCGAATTCCGAGATGCTATTTTAAAAATTGGCATGCAAAGACTGCCGCAAAGACTCACGGGAGAAGACGCCTACTCTGCCGTTGCGTATTTCCGTATCGAACAAAATAACCAAATACTTTTGAGTCTCGTTTCAGCCAAATCCAAGGTAGCTCCGTTGCAGCCGCTCTCGATACCCCGCTTGGAGCTACAGGCAGCAGTAACTGGAGCGCGACTGATGAAAAATATAATAGCACAACATGAAATCGACTTTGAGGAATGTTACTTATGGACCGACTCGAAAACGGTTCTAGCGTGGCTCATTGGAGATCCACGACGATATCAACAATATGTAATGTTTAGGATAGGCGAGATATGTGAGCTCACAGATGCCAGAAACTGGAGATGGGTACCAAGCAAACTAAATGTTGCGGACATCACCACCAAACGACAACATAGGCTTGAAACATATACACAATGGTTTGAAGGACCCAAATTCCTAAAACTACCGCCGGCTGATTGGCCGACGGAAACTACCAATGAAAGGACAGCCACTGAGGAACTGCGTCCTCGTTTCCTTCACATGCGAAGGGAATCAGTAAGAATCAATTACGAGTACTTTTCAAAATGGAATCGATTGACAAGGGCAATTGCATGTTGGCTTGCCTATAAGAGGAAATTGATCAAGAAAATACGTATATCAAATGAGAATACAAGCCGACCGGCATCCCAAATTAATGAAGCCAGAATGTTTCTTTATCGGAACATACAACAAGAATGTTACAACGAAGAGTACACAGCCATCGAAAACGGCCACCACGTTTGCCGGAGCAGTCCACTATGGAGGTAACAACTCTTTCTAAATGACCGTGGGGTATTGTGTGTACGCGATAGAGCCAGTCGCTTCGCTGGCATCCCTGAAGGACGAATCGCTCTACCCAGCCAACACTGGGTTACAAAGCTGATAGTCCGGCACTACCATGAAAAATATTATCACATGAATCATGAGACAACAGTAAATGAGGTGAGGCAAAAATATTTTATTCCAAAACTAAGACCTCTCCTTAAAGGATTCGTCGAAATTGCCAACAATGTAAGCTGAGTAGTGCTCGACCCATGGCACCCTTAATGGCGCCCCTACCGAGGGCTAGACTGGGTGCATTCAAGCCAGCGTTTACGTATGTAGGAGTTGATTATTTTGGGCCACTAACAGTTATCGGTGGAAGAAAGTCGTTGAAAAGGTGGGGCATGCTGATAACCTGCCTCACAATGCGAGCAATAAGCATTGAGATCGTGCATAGTCTAACCACAAACTCATGACTAATGGGCTTAAGACGCCATATATCGCGCCGAGGCATACCAAAGGAAATATATAGCGATAACGGGACTAATTTTCGAGGGACCGATGCCTTTCTTAGAGACAAACTTCAACTGGAAGATGCAAAAATGCACCGAGAATTGTCGCAGCAGGAAATATCGTGGTACTTCAACCCACCGTCAGCTCCTCACATGGGAGGAGCATGGGAGCGCTTAGTGCGTTCCGTTAAAACCGTGTTATACCGTATAACACCAAATCAAAAATTCTCAGATGAAAGTCTTCTTACCGCAATGGCAGAGGTGGAAATGACGGTCAACTCCAGGCCCCTGACATACGTGTCCCTGGACGACGAAGACCAAGAAGCTCTTACGCCAAACCACCTGTTGCTTGGCTCATCAAATGGAGAAAAACCGATTTGCGATCCGGAACAAATCGACTATAAATGGTCGCTCCGCCAGAGTGAGATGTTCGCCAATTTATTTTGGATACGCTGGGTCAAAGAGATGCTACCAAACATAACACGAAGGTCCAAGTGGCACAAAAAAGTAAAGCCAATTGGTGTAGGCGATATTGTACTTATAGTGGACGAAAATCAGCGTCGTAATTCCTGGACAAAGGGTCGAGTGGTCGAAGTGACCACCGCAGAAGATGGTCAAGTCCGGCAGGCGAAGGTACAGACACAACTAGGTGTCCTCTCCAGACCAGCAGTAAAGTTAGCAGTCCTCGATGTCGGGAAAAATTAAGCAAGCTCCAGTGGCTCGCTTGCTGGGAGGGGAATGTTGCCGAAATTCGGGCCTGCGAATAAACTTCGTACCACTGTAACACAAAACGGAACTCTGTCCGAACAAACAGAATGACGCTCTTTAAAAACTTTAAAACTCTCTCTCTCTCATTCTACTCTTGCGGTACTTTATTATCATATAAGTAGACACATAAGCGCGAAAATACGCAGCTGCTTTGATCTAAGTACATACATAAGAACCGCGTGTTCAGTTGTTTTTTCGTAGCCAAGAGGCCAAGACTAGAGTAAGTGGAATGAGATTGTATAATTATTAGTTATAAGAAATTTGTAAAATAACCTGAAATTACTTGCAGAATTAAAAAGCTTACGCTGACCTAACTTGAGGATTAAATGGATTAAATTTATTTCAAAGGCACTGGCGGAGCTAGATTAACTAGTCGAACGAGCAACACTTGTATTGATAAAAATATAGCGGTATGTCCGCTAATCTTGGATTGATAAAAATATAGCGGTATATCCGCTAATCTTGGATGGAAATGGCTTGTGGTATTATACAAAAATTTCAATATTATGTGGTTATTTTTTATAAAAATATTTTTTTCAAAATTTCAAAATTATTTTCTCTTCTTTTTTCAATATTACTTATTATTATTTTCTTTCTTAACTTTTCATTATTTTCTTTTTCTTTTTTGAATATTACTTATTATTATTTTCTTTCTTAATTTTTCATTATTTTCTTTTTCTTTTTCGAGTCCACTTTAAGTGCGTGGGACCATTCTTTGTTTACACAAGTGTTCAGGACCATTCTTTGTTTATTGCCGAAATTTGTGGCGTGATTCTGGGTATGCACCGAACCCGACACCATTCTTCTAGGGCCTGGGAAAGTGGGTGCAGGCTTATTGTTTATCCTAGCGATCGGACTGTTGCTTGGGATTGGCGATCATGCGACAAATGGGTATGTGACGATTGAGTGGGGTTGACCAATGGGTATTGCATGTGATGATGAAATAGGGTCGGCCAATGGGCATGCGGTTAATGGGCATGTGTTGACGGACTTGGGTTTATGGCTTCTATGTTATGGTATGAGTTGTGATAGAAGTGCTTAACTTATATCCACCTTACAATTAATATTCACGAAACAAAACATATTATCCCTAATTTGGCTTCGGATGCCTGAAATGATCCAATTATTTAATTTGATTACCGTATATTATAAGAATCATCATTTTAGTTTAGTCAACTCGGATTATGTTTCCGACTTATTGAATTATTTTAGTATTCCGTAACCCTCGTGAATAAATATAATTTATAATGTTTGAGTAAGAGTTGTGTCATCTTCCTTGTAGCGAAATGTGAGCGGTGAGCTGAAATATATTGGGATTTTCCAGAATCTTGCGAAAGGAAAATCATTGTTTGGGAGGGTTTAGACGCGAATCTATAATAACATCCTCATAGCTTCCCTATTCGTGCAATACTAATATCCTTTTTTTCTCTATTCTTCTAGTTCATCTCTTTTGGTTAAGTAATTGTGTAATATTCGTGCTCTAGGGTCTTTGATTTATTTTATGTACTACGGGTGTATTGAGTAATGCTGGTCCAAAGCCAGAAGTCCCACCCGGACCAAACTTCTCGATACATTAAGCCCGTAGATGTGTTCGCTTTGGCCTAATTTGTGGTACTCTTGCCCATCATAACATCTGATGATTAGGGACTGCGAGAGAGACTACCAATATAGGCTGAACCTGACGTCTTCTTGGATCAAAGAAGATTCTTTGACTAAGAGGGGATGTATATGAACTGGATTCATTCCGGGTTGTGTACATTACAGTAAAAATCCAATTACTAAGTCCATAAATATTCCAGTATCCGTATTTCAATAAACCATTTTGTATTAAAACTGATGCAAGTAGGATCACATGTGGAGCCGTCCTCAGCCAGAAATCTGATGGACTCCAATTACCTGTATCATACGCATCTAAAGAATTTACGATTCAATATTTCAAACCATATATATACGGAAAAAAATTCTTAATCCCCATCAGCCATTAACATATCTATTTTCTCTAAAAAAACAAATCGTCAAAGCTTACACTTCGTCAACACTCCAATGTACAAAAAACGGCACTTATGGCCCACTGTGCGCCAGTAGATATTCACCAAACTATGACGCAGCGAACACAATAGACTAAGAACATTATTACCACAAATGTTATAATTTGAAGATGCTGCACATAATAAATACCCCGACAAACATAAGACTTAATTATAAGGTAGACACAGACAATTGTGCGCATTTATACAGGCATTAAATAGGTGTTTTTTTGTTGTTAAATTAATGTTATGATAATCACAATTCAATATTATTTATACTTGCCCGGAAGACGACCAACGAAGAGTGGCCGAAACATATCGGAAAAGAATACAAAAACAAACTTTTTCATTTAAACGCAATATTGACTCTGAGGCAGATAAAGAATCCGCAAACAACCAACAGGTCGCTAAAATCAACAAACAAACAAACGACAAAAAAAAATGGATAGTATACTTTACGATTTAAATACATATAGTACTTTAAGGAAAGACCCAACCACTAGCCTACAGAAGAAAAACAACGAATTGGTGGAAAAATTATACAAACAAGAATTTATTTCAAGGACTGAACGAAATAAGCTAATAACAAACACATCAATTCCACCAATAATATACGGATTACCTAAAATTAAAGAAGGTACGCTATTGAGACCAATCTGCTCATCAATTGGTTCTCCATCCTAAGGACTAAGCAAATACATAGTCAATATATTAAAAAATATAATGGCATACTCACCATACAACGAAAAGAACTTAGGATTAATGACACATACATTTGCGACGATGAAAGATTGATATAATTTGACGTCGTCTCGCTTTTTCCAAGTATTCCAATAGAATTGGCACTTGACACAATTAGGGAGAAATGGATAAAAATAAAAGCGCACACTAACATTTCAAAATTAACAATCATGGAAATAGTTTTTATATACAAGAGAACAGATATTTTAAATACAAGGACAACATAAATCACCAGCGTCACCAATAATAGCCGACATAATTATGAAAGAACTACTAGACAAAATGAAGACGAGACAATTAAAGAAGACGAGATCCAAGACACACTTGACAACCTAAATTCATTTGACAGAAACATTAAGTTTACAATAGAATTGGAAAATCTAATCTAATCTAATCAAATTGACATATCTAATTAAAATGGTACAAAAAACCAACAGAATCAGGACCATCAACTTCAACTCCAAACATGCGAAGTCGATGATACTGAATACAGCAAAAGGTTGTATTCAACGGATGCTTAACATATCGGACACAATTTTTCATGAAGAAACGAAGGAAGAAATAAGACGAATTTTAAAGGACGTTCCAAACCACCACAAAAGGACATTACTAAAATCTCACAATAAGAAAACCAATAGAGAAACCAAAACAAAATACCTTATGTCCGTCACATATGTCCCACAACTGTCGGAAAGATTAACAAACTGGGATAAGCAATCCACACAGCAAAAATACAGATAGCACACAACCCAACAATAAGTTACGGAGTACATACATAGCACACAACAATGGACAAGAGCAACGTAATTTATAAAATACCATAACAGGATCAAATGAAGAAAACTGTGATAAAATGTATATAGAGACAACCAAATTAAGGCTAGACCAGAGGGGCGGGGCTAACTTCGACCGCGTCAAAGTTTGTATACCCTTGCAACATTTTTGGTAACTCTTTCCTTACCTATAGCCATCAAAGTGGAAAAACGTTTAAGCTAAAAAGGCTAATGTTTGCGAAAGAACGGCCTACAATTTTAGCATAGGAAATAACGAAGTTATTGACAAAAGTCACTGTTTTCGAAAGATCGTTCCTATGGGAGCTATATGATAAAGTCACCCGATCTTGATCAAATTTGGCACAGTCGTTAATATGTGTAATTAACTTACCAATATTAACTGTTCGTGATTTTGCCATTTGTATGGGAGCTATATGATATAGTGATCCGATCCGGCTGAATCCGAGATATACAACGCCTGCAGTATACACAAGCCTACATGCAAAATTTCAGCTCTGTAGCTTCAACGGTCTAGGAGGAGTTTGCGTTGATCCAGACGGACGGACAGACGGACGGACATGGCTATATGAACTCGTCTCGTCGTGCTGATCAAGAATAAAAAAAAAAAAAAACCTAAGCTAAAGACAGATGGTAATTAATTAAAAAAAGTTTGCTTTGCTATATACACAACTAAACATACCCGACCCGGTGGAGGTGTTTTATTTGCATAAGGTGCCAGCTATGCCCCGATTCACAGCCAATGTGGTCAGGGATGAGTTGCAGCCAATCCAAGTCCAGAATATTATTATTGGTTTCGCTGTAGATGATTAAAAAGTACAGCGCGAAGAGAAGTGACAGAAAGATGAGGAGAAATAAGGTGAGAAATGTTGTTAAAAGATTGGCAAAGAACACGAAAAGGTTCATGAAGAGAGTAGTTAGTCAGACATCTATGAAATATGATCATTAAATGAAAGTTTTGGGTCAAACATCAAGCCTAAGTCTTTGAACGATGGTACACAATCTAACAGAACAGACTTAACAGAGTACTGAGCTAGGAACGGAGACAAACGACTGAAAGTCATAAAAGAAAACTTAGAGGTATTACGGTGTAATTTATTAACGTGGCACCAATCACGGAACGCATCGAGATCTGATTGCAAGTACTGTTGGAAGGAAGGATCATTATAGGAATAACAAATCTTGACGTCATCCGCAAACATGAGCACGCGTGAATGAGCCAAGGCCAAATGCAAATCATTTATAAACAGTGTAAATAACAGGGGGCCCAGATGACTGCCTTGGGGTACACCTGACGTAACTCGAACAGTTTTAGATATAGGAACGAAAAGACACCTTTTGGGTTCTGCCAATAAGATACGACTTTAACCAAGCCAACAGTTTTGGGGAAAAACCCATTATGTTAAGTTTCGTGAGAAGCATAGAATGATCAACCGTATCGAAAGCCTTACTAAAGTCAGTATAAATAACATCAGTTTGACACTTTTTACGGAAGCCATGGTGTACAAGTGTAGTCAATTCTAAAAGGTTAGTAAGCGACGAACGATTTTTCATGAATCCATGCTGACAAGGAGAAATAGTGGATCTGGAAAGGTGTTGAAGGGAAGACGTAATAATTTTCTCAAACAGCTTTGGTATTGACGAAAGTTTGGCAATGCCACGGTAGTTAGAAACATCCGATTTGCTACCCTTTTTAAAAAGCGGAATAATGAAAGACTCCTTCCAAATATTGGGAAAGGTACAAGTCTCACTCTATATAAAGAATAACCGAGATAAAGGCTTTGATAGGAATTCGAACACATTTTAAGGATGCAACTAGGTATATTATCAGGACTGGGAACGAAGGAAGACGTCATAGATGACAAGCTAGAGATAATACAGTCTTCAGTAATACTAGGAAAAACATACAATATAAATGTGGGATTGAAAAGGGATAGGGTGTGGGTTCCGAAACAGTAGTAGAATAAGTCGACTGAAAGAATTTAGCAAACAGATCTGCAATATCTGAATCATTATTAGCAGTCTGGTCATTAAGTCTGAAGGTGGAGGGTAGTACATTAGAGCGTCTTTTGGAATTAACAAAGTTATAAAATCTTTTGGGGTTCTTATAAAATTCAACCTTACAGCGAACGATATAATTATTGTAGCATTGAGTGTTTAAAAGACAAAATTGAGATTTGGCTATACAGTAATTTGCATAGTCAAGTCGCGAACCAGTTTTTTTAAATCTTTTAAAATATCTCGATTTAATATTACGGAGATTAGAGAGCCTAAGTGTGAACCAGACTGGCGCGCTGGAGACGGTAGAGACATTCGCATAAGGAACGCATTTATCAATTAGAGAATTGAGAGCAGAGTAGAAAAACTTCACTGCACGATCTATATTGCAGCACTCAAATAGAAATGACCAATCAAAAGAGGAAATAGGGCTGTTAAGGAGATTGAAATTTGTTTTACGAAAACATCTACGACGAGAATTTGCGATGTTATTAAATGAATTAGTAACGGAATTGTAAGAAATAGTAAGTTCAATGGTAGGGTGATAGGGATCTTCAGGTTTCACTAGGGGCTGTGTTCGGGATACAGCACTAACAGTGGGATCAGAGACAAAAACAAGATCAAGGATTCTTTTAGAAGAGTTAAGGAAAGAATTCAACTGATATAGCGGACATTCAAGTAGGCTATCAAGAAAACATGTTGAGATGAAGGAATTAAGAAAGATAGATTATCATCAACAAGCCAAGAAATATTAGGCAAGTTGAAATCACCTAAAACTATAAGGAAATCTCGATCTTTAAGACGATTAAAAATAGTTTGCAAAGCATCAGCATGGTGCATATACATAGGTCGTTATATCAAAAGCTGGAGGAATATATGAACAAGAAATATATAAGCTAAAGTTGGAACATGTAATTTCGACGCAAATAAACTCAACACCTAAGGGCAGATCAATCGGCACAACACTTGAACACAGATTCGAGTTGACAGCAATAAGTACTCCACCGCCACGATGACCAACACGATCAAGCCTATAAGAAATAAAGTTATTAGAAAGAATTTCATTATCCAAAACAGAGGAGTTAAGCCAAGTTTCAGAGAAAGCTAATATGTCAGCCGAAAAGGTTTGGCTATCACAGAACAGGTTCGAGAGCTTGGTAAGAAGTCTTCTTACATTTTGATAATGAATGCAAAGACTAGACGTTATTAGTTTTTTGAAGCAGAAGATAAATTAGGAAGGTGGACAGGCATCGGACGGGAGCGCTTATTGGGCGCAAACTCGTGTACAACTAGGCCCTCTGGCCAGAAATTAGTGTCAACCATAGCTGAGAAATACTCATTAGGTACTGTAATTTTAAAAGAGGAGATTTCGCGAGGCCTAGAAAACTTAAACTTTTGAATTGAAACTTTAGCAGGGCATATATTACTAATGTAAGCTGCCACAGACGACTCAGAAGTATCAGGAGCAACCCTAGTGATAAATAATTGTTTGCGATGAGGCACTACAGTTAGTGGAGGCGGAGGAGCATTGGGATCCGCAAGTGATTGAGAGCTAGCATGATCCTGTGATTGATCAGAGTTCCCGTGAGGGATAGAATGAGGTACACCAGGGCTTGTAATGGGTACTTCAATCTGAAAAAAAGAGCATAAAGAGGGACAAGAAGATGGTGTTGGCGAAAGTAAAATGGGAGACAATGTAATAGAGAGTGCTGGCGACTGCTTGCGAGGCAACTCAAGGGTACATTTCTTGGGCGACTTCTCAGAACGTGGAACAAACTTGAATTGCGACAATAAATGTACGCTAGAGTCACACTCGTTAGACAGCTGTTTGGCCAGTTTGTTTAAAGAAATAAACTTTAAACGAATATCCCTATACAAAATCAAGCTGCTGGCTGGCACAAGATGGGCAAGTCCAGCGAATTAAGCCAAGCTCAGGCTTAGACACAGACAAACCAGAAAATTTGTTGTAGTCGCACATTTTAAGTGAATAAGATTATCGCAAAACCAACAAGATATTGCTCTATACTGATCATCAAAACGATCAGAATGCTTGCAAGTAGGTAGACAACAAGCCATTATAAAGCCAAAAGAATCACAAGGCAAAAAAAAAATAAATAAAATTTATATATATAAGAATAAATAGAAAAATTTAAATACACAGCACAAAGATAATTATCGATAAGAAATCAATAATTACAAATAAAACAAAGCTAGAGTGCATAGCACAATAGAGAGTGCAAGAACAGTTATAAGCCGAGCTTTGAGAGGCGGCCTTACAAAAGTGATTACGCGGGAGAGAAGCTGAGCACAAGCACAAAGCAGAGAGAACAACAAAGCCACTAGCACTGATGGTATGATGGGGCGATGAGGGGAGCAACTGCAGAAGTAATGACGAAAGAGAAAAAAAAAAGAAAAAAAAATATGTAATTGCACCAAACACTAATCACGAAACAGAAAAACTGTTTAAACTATTTAATTTGGCGAATTATGGAAATAAAACAAAGGGTGTCAAGCAAACAACACCAGTGAAAGCGTAAACAAACTAAGCACAATTAAAAACTGAGAGAAAACAATAAATTGTGGTAGTTTTTGCGACCTTTGTGTTGTTATATAAAAATTTTGACGGGCTTTAGGTCATTTTTTCAAATAAAATAAAACCAGAGGGCCGGGGCTAACTTCGACCGCGTCAAAGTTTGTATTCCCTTGCAACTTTAATGGTAACTCTTTCCTTACCTATAGCCATCAAAGTGAAAAAACGTTTAAGCTAAAACGGCTAATGTGTCCGAAAGAACGGCCTACAATCTTAGCATAGGAAAAAACTAAGATATTGATCAAAGTCACTGTTTTCCACCGATCGTTTCTATGGGAGCTATATGATATAGTTACCCGATCCTTATCAAATTTGGCACAGTCATTAACAGATATATTAAACTAACAAATGTTTAATTTAAAAGCAATCGCGTCCAAAGTAACGAAGTTATTGACCAAAGTCACTGTTTATGAAAGATCGTTCCTATGGGAGCTATATGATATAGTCACCCGATCTTGATCAAATTTGGCACAGTCGTTTATATGTGTAATTAATATACCATTATTGAATTTCATGACAATAGGTCAGAAAATAACGAAGTTATTAAGAAAAGTCACTGTTCGTGACTTTGCCATTTGTATGGGAGCTATATGATATAGTGATCCGATCCGGCTGAATCCGAGATATACAACGCCTGCAGTATATACAAGCCTACATGCAAAATTTCAGCTCTGTAGCTCCAACGGTCTAGGAGGAGTTTGCGTTGATCCAGACGGACGGACAGACGGACGGACGGACGGACGGACGGACGGACGGACATGGCTACTTGATCAATAATATATATACTTTATATGGTCGGAAATGCTTCCTTCTATGCGTTGCACACTTCTGACCAAAATTAATATACCCTTTTTGCAAGGGTATAAAAACACCTATTTCGCCAAATTGTACAATCTTGGCATAGGAAAAAACTAAGATATTGATCAAAGTCACTGTTTTCCACCGATCGTTTCTATGGGAGCTATATGATATAGTTACCCGATCCTTATCAAATTTGGCACAGTCATTAACAGATATATTAAACTAACAAATGTTTAATTTAAAAGCAATCGCGTCAAAAGTAACGAAGTTATTGACCAAAGTCACTGTTTATGAAAGATCATTCCTATGGGAGCTATATGATATAGTCACCCGATCTTGATCAAATTTGGCACAGTCGTTTATATGTGTAATTAATATACCAATATTGAATTTCATGACAATAGGTCAGAAAATAACGAAGTTATTAAGAAAAGTCACTGTTCGTGACTTTGCCATTTGTATGGGAGCTATATGATATAGTGATCCGATCCGGCTGAATCCGAGATATACAACGCCTGCAGTATATACAAGCCTACATGCAAAATTTCAGCTCTGTAGCTCCAACGGTCTAGGAGGAGTTTGCGTTGATCCAGACGGACGGACAGACGGACGGACGGACGGACGGACGGACGGACGGACGGACGGACGGACGGACATGGCTACTTGAACTCGTCTCGTCGTGCTGATCAATGATATATATACTTTATATGGTCGGAAATGCTTCCTTCTATGCGTTGCACACTTCTGACCAAAATTAATATACCCTTTTTGCAAGTGTATAAAAACATTGTTTTTAAGTTTATTTATTTTCCGATATATTTCGGTTGCGCAGCGGCAACCGTCTTCAGGGCAACTACAATAAAATACAAGAACATTTAACAATTATGTGACATTTAACAAAATTTTTGTAACATACATTATTTAACACGTCAGCACCGTTTGACGTGGAGTTACGAACTAATTCTTGTCAAGTAAATGTCTGTATATGTGAGCGCAGTTGTCAGTATCAGTCTTAAAGTTAAGTCGTGTGGCGCTCGGTGTATTGATGATATGTAGCATATCCATGGTGAACCTTTTGTTGTAGTGCCGCTCTTCATCTAATATTGTCGTCTCTTCGAAATTCGGTGCATGGCCACTAGTTGCACAGTGTGTAATTAGTGCTGTTTTTGGTGTGTCTGTGTAATGCCTCATTTTATAGTCAGATTTGTGTTGGGAAATCCTAGTTTTTAATTTTGATTTTGTCGTCCCTATGTATATCTTATTGCACGGTATATTTCCTTGTCCATTGCATGGTATTTTGTATATCACATTGCTTCTATTAGTCATCTCTATCTCGGATTTTGTTTTGTTGAATACATGTTTGAGGGTATTGTCCGGTTTATGTGCTATTTTTATTCCATCTTTGTCATAACAATCCGAATGTGATAATCTTTCTGATAATTTGGGTACATAAGTGACCGATATATATGTTTTTTCATTCTTAGTTTTGTCAATAGTGGATTTATGTTTTTTAAATAATGTCCTGATTACGTTATCCGGAAAATCGTTGTCCTTTAAAATATTTATTATTTCCATCTTCGTTTCTTCATGGTATATTTTATCCGAAATGTTCAGCATCCGTTGGATACAGCTCCTTGCTGTATTTATTATCATCGTCTTGGGGTGTTTTGAGTTAAAATTGATGATTCGTCCTGATGCTGTTGGCTTCCTGTACCATTTTAGTTTTAATTCGTTTCCTCGTCTGTGTAGCGTGCGCTAGTTTAAACTTTCAAATTTTTAAACTTAACGTCTTTACGCGCCACTTTGCCAATAGCGATCAATCAATAAATAAAAATATTGATATCGCTCGATCGATAAACGCATAATATGATAAATGATCTATCGTTTTTCTTGAGGTGGCAACGCGCTTCATTTTTTTTGCTAGGCTTCATTTTCATTTTTAATTCTGAGGAGAAAAGTGTGTAAAAAAAAAAAAAGCTGTAGTCCAAATCTTTGGTTATAAATCATAGCAGGTATGTAGGTTAATTCAAATTTTTACCCCGCCGCCATCTGCATCTTCCTCTATATCCTAGATTGGAAACCTTACTTTTTCTGGCCAATATTCCTGATAGCTTTCGTTTGGGAAGATTATTTTCTGGAAAACCGGCGAGTTTTCAAATACCCATTTCTGGTGCCGGAGCACGTGCATCCGAATTTTCGGTTGTCGTTGCCTTCTGGAATTGGCATTCGGACATTGAAAAGACACCGCCAACTAAACACCGTCAGTGCCACAACGTTTCTAAGTTAAGGCTTACGGTGCGGCCAAAGTGTCTCATTTCCCGAAAGGTGTCCTAACCTTCGATGAACCGGATTTTTGTATGGCAAGGTTTTAAATGCAGTAGACTACCTAACCTTCTGACGTTGCTGACCCAGACAAAGTTTGTCTTTTAGCCAAATTCTGGATACTGCTTGCTGTTCCATCCTTGATGGAAGGCCTTTCAGCGAATAAACTATGGGGTAAGTGCCTAGTGTATTAAGTAGTATCAATTCGGCGACTTTCAACCAAGTTTTTGCGAACTATGGAGGATGGTAGTCAATTGATACTCTGACTTGTTGATGTAATTTCTGTTTCAGCGTTTTGCGATCAACCAGATAGTTAAATTAAAAAAATAATTGATTTCCGTAAATAATGTTTGACTTGAAGAGCAATCAAAAGTAATGAGTGAATTTGTGCGACTCGAAAATTTAAAATAACTTTAAAGAATTTAAAAACAAAAAAAAAAAAAAGATAAAAGAGAACTTGAAATAAGATGAATAATTACAAGAAAAAATGTTAACTGGATTCATTTAATATTCCTTCTATATTTTTTTTATTCTATAATCTTCTACAATAATTAATAATGTATAACTAGTAAGCTCTCTTTTATACTGCTAGTTTTAGTCCCTCTTATTCAATAGTTTAATTAACTTTGAGTTCCATTGTTTTGCAAGTCTGAAAGTTCAGAATCTCAAAATGTTGAGTCATACTAGACCAGCTGTTTAAAATTAGTCTGTAAATATTTCTTTAAAATTTATTGTGTACAACAAGAAATGCTTCTATCTGAAATTATAATGAATTTAAATATGATTGCTTAAGCTTTATAATTAATTTTCCTAGTGATATGGGTACATGAGTTGATATCTATTAGTTTTTTTGGGAATCTTTACAAATGTCAATAAAGATTCATGGTTGGGAGGGTATAGAGCTGATAAGGTCCATCTACATCTTGACCTCAGTAACCGCTAGCTTGTGAACGAAAGGATACACCTTCATTTCTTTCGCTTTTTTATTAACATGAATTCCTTGCTGTTTTCGTAAGTATTTACTGACAGTCATTCTATTTTCATTTAAAGTTAGTTTCAGCAGAGATCCTAATAAAATTAAATTTTATAATTAAAGGTAGAGATTCAGCAAACAACCCCCCCACCCCGCAAGAGCTACGGAACCAGAGGATCTCAATCTGCTGCAATTCACCTACCGCCTTCTTTTTGGTTATCGATAGCTTTATCGTCGCTGTGATAGGAGAATCGATTATTTAAAAATTAGAGCGCGCAACGAGAAACCGAATAGGAAGGTTACATAAAATTTTGGCGCCCAACACGTGGGGCAGGATAAAAGCATACTCAACTCCTTGACAATATTAGATATAGACAAGAAGTTTATTTAAGTTACGGCATGTGGTTATTTTAACAGCAGACCACCTTAGAAGTATGTAGTTCTACCCTAAGTGATATAAAGTGTTGAGTTCAAGTACATATATCAGGAAAGTCTTAAGATCAAAACATGAGGTTTCAAATTTTCCGTCGATTTTGTTAGACTATATTATGGTTTAACTTACGCGGATAAATGAACCTGTACGGTTTAAGTCAGCTTGGCGAAGCCGATGTTTCTGTTAGGAATATTCAGCCGCAAAGTTAAAAGCAAGAATGAATGTAAACAAGAATTTCAATACTCTGTATCACAAATTGCTCGTTTAGTTAAGGTCCTCGATAATTTAGCACTCGTTTAGTAAAGTCGTTCAAACTTTTCTTAGCAATTTAGATTATTGTATATTGGATGTTTCGATATCAGTACTGATTGGATTTAAGATCATGTTACGACAGCTGAACGTCTAAAGAAATCGAAGAGAACACGAACAAATTGTTTTATAGTAAGATTTGGATGATTAAATGTTCTGGTGTCTGGATCTTGGTAATACAGATAGTATAGCCTTGCCGATCAGAAGATTCAAAAGGGCAAAGTCTGACTAAAAGAAACAATTTTGTAGATGCAATACCCCAAAACAAAAATAATAAAGTTACCAATATTCTTTAGGTTCATTTAGCTAGTTATGATTTCAAATCATGTACCCAGTCATGTCACTTTTAGGAAAATAATTTAAAAAAAAAAAAGAATGTCTCTAGTTCAACATAGTCCCCCAAATACGGACACTCCAGCAGAAGACATATGCAAAATTTGTTCCTTGGTTTTGGACAACACGCAAACATGTTTCTGTACTCCCTGTAAACACATTTTTCATAAATCCTGTTTGGAAGCTCTACTAGAAAAGGAAAAGCATTGCCCAATTTGTGAGAGTGAGATAAATGTGTCTAGTATAAAGCTCGTGGTAGGCAACTGTTCACCAAAAGCGAAGGAAAAACATTTGTCATTGGCACCCAGCACTTCTCGAGCATGGACTCGTAATTTTACAAAACAGCTAAGTCAAGTCCCAAGAGACAGAGCAGAACAGCTCAACGAACCAGCTATATCAGTTAGCGAAGCACCAGCATCATGCTTAGATGCCAGTCACAGTAGTAATCAACCAGAACCGCAACTACCTAGAACCATGCCTAATCAGCGAAGAGCAAGACCAAATCGTGGTAATAATACTCGTCCTAATCGAGAGATCGATTATACGGTCATACAAAATATGATAGAACAAACAGTTTCTCGTGTAGTATCGTCGTTACCTATGAATTTAGGCCAGCGAGAAGTCCCATTAGACACGGTCCAAACCCGATCTCTGATAAGTTCGCCCTGCTCTACAACTGTTCAAAATGCAAAAATTGCAAATGTAATGCAGAAATGGAATTTACGTTTTGACGGATCTACGGAAGGTCTAGGAGTAGAAGAATTTATTTATAGAGTAAAAGCCCTAACGGAGGAAACTCTTGATAGTGATTTTATTGGGGTGTGTAAACATATTCAAATATTATTTGGAGGAAAAGCCCGCGAGTGGTATTGGAGATATCATAAGCAACTCCCTCGAATAGTATGGAGCGAGTTTTGTTCAGCTATTCGTCAGCAATATAAAGACTATCGATCAGATTTTATGAGCAAAGAAATGATTCGTGCTAGAAAGCAAAAAGCTGGAGAATCTTTTGTTTGTTTTTACGATGAGGTAGCTTCTTTGATTGACAAGTTCGGTATAAAGTTTGAGGAAGAGGATCTGATGGAAATTTTACAAAATAACCTGTTGCCAGAGATACGACAAAAGTTACTATATCAATCCATCACATCAATAGGTCACCTTCGTAGATTAGTAGAGATGCAGGAAAATCTAACACAAGAGCTCAGCCCTCAAGTAAAAGTAATTTCTAACACCAAAGCGAATGGACGCAGACAAATTTTTGAAATTCAAGAAGGGGAAACCGAAGATAATAAAATAGTTCCAGACCCAGACGAGGAATATGAAGTTGCCGCTGTGCAAGGAAAGTTCGTTTGTTGGAATTGTCGCGAAGCCGGTCACACCTGGCAAAACTGTCTAGAGGAACGCACAATTTTTTGTTACGGTTGCGGCACGGCCAATGTTTACAAGCCTCAATGTCAAGATTGTATAAAAAGGCTAGCGGAAAACCGACCGAAGGGTGCATCCAGACAACGTCAGATGCTCCCGCAATAATTACATCAAACTCGGAAAACGTTCAACAAAGTATCAACATTGTGAATCACAAAGTAAACGTACGAAAGTCTCAAAAACTCCCACTAAGATTTTTGTCATATCCTGAGCGTTTACAACATTACCTTACTGTTAAAGACAGAATTTTCAGATCTGACCAACCCTTGTCTAAACGCACGTTAAGACTAAGGAAGTATTATGATCACGCAAGACAAACCAAGAAACTTTTTGTTGCAACAATTTTTAGAAACGACAACGATAATAGGAGCTATGCAGACGTCTCATTTCTTACGTTCACAGAATTAGGTTTATTGGATACCGGTGCCAGCATTAGTTGTATAGGCTCGGATTTAGCACAAACAGATTTTTCACATTTTCCCCAATTTGTAAAAACTAAAGGTCAAGTGCGCACAGCGGACGGAAACGGCCAAAATGTGATTGGTATGTTAGAAGTAATAGTACGGTACGGTAGATCGGAAAGAATGTTGAAATTATTTGTAATTCCTACGTTGAAGAAAAGATTAATATTAGGTCATGATTTTTGGAGAATTTTCGAACTTGCCCCGTCTATAATTAGTTCGATCGAGATTGGTTCTGAAAAAAAGTTAGAGACTGACCCTAGTTCTTATTCTCTCACGTATTCCCAAATTAGACAGCTTGAAGCCGTCAAGCAAATGTTTCCCAATGCAAGTCATCATCTCGGACGTACGTCCTTAATAAAACATCATATCGAGATTGGCGAAGCCAAACCGGTAAAACAACGTTTTTACGCTATTAGTCCCGCTGTTGAAAAATTAGTATACACAGAAATTGATCGTATGATTCAACTAGGAGTTATCGAACCAGCTGTTAGCGCCTGGAGCTCTCCTATTCGACTAGTGATAAAGCCCAATAAAGTGCGACTGTGCTTAGACGCTCGCAAGTTAAATGCAGTCACAATTAAGGATGCTTATCCTTTGCCCAGCATTGACAGTATTTTTTCAAGATTACCCAAGGCAAATATTATTTCCAAAATCGATTTAAAGGATGCCTATTGGCAAATAGAATTAACGGAAGCATCCAAACCTCTTACTGCATTTACAGTACCAGGAAGACCGTTATATCAATTCACAGTTATGCCTTTCGGCCTTTGTAATGCCACATCTACTATGAGTCGTCTAATGGATGAAGTAGTCCCAGCTGACCTTCGCCATTGTGTATTTTGCTATTTAGATGATCTGTGTATAATTTCAGAGGATTTCTCATCTCATCTTTCGGTGTTAGCAAGAATTGCGGAGCAATTTCGGAAAGCTAATCTGTCCATTAACATAGAGAAAAGTCAGTATTGTGTCGCACGCATTAGTTATTTAGGATATGTAATAGACAGTAAAGGTATCTGCACCGATCCGTCAAAGATTGAATGTATTAAAAATTGGCCACCACCTAGGAATTTGAAACAAACTAGAGGATTTCTTGGAGTTTGCGGTTGGTATCGCCGTTTTATACCGAATTTTGCCGATCTCACTTATCCTATAACGGAACTGTTGTCAACAAAAAGAAATTTTGTTTGGACTCCGGAAGCTCAAGCTTCTATGAATAAGTTGAAGGATCTATTAACTTCTGCCCCTATTCTACAAAACCCGGACTTTAATAAGAAATTTTTCTTACATTGTGATGCCAGCGATTATGGTATTGGCGCTGTACTTGTCCAATTATCAGACGCAGAGGAAGAGAAGCCTATTGCTTTCATGTCTAAAAAGTTAAGTCGTGCCCAACGCAATTATAGTGTTACTGAACGCGAATGTTTAGCCGTTATACTGGCTATAGAAAAATTTAGGTGTTATTTGGAATTGCAAGAATTTGAAGTAGTTACTGATAACTCTAGTTTATTGTGGCTAATGCGTCAACAAAATGTTTCTGGGAGATTAGCTCGATGGATTTTTCGCTTACAACAATTTAAGTTTAATATGTCGCATAGAAAAGGAAAAGAACACTTGATTCCTGACGCGTTATCAAGATTGCCCAACCTTTCGATAGAGGCGATAGAAATGGGTCCGATTATAGATCTGGACTCTGAAGCATTTTTGGACGATAGTTATATGTATCTGAAGAAGAAAATCACTGAAAATCCAGACAAATTCCCAGATATCAAAATTGTAAATAAACATTTGTATATTCGAACCGAACATGCCAATGGAGATTCTTATCAAGAGAAGCTTTCTTGGAAACTATGGGTGCTGGATAAACTCAGAGTTGATGGTCTAAAACAAGCTCACGATAGCCACACCTCTTCACATTCAGGTATGCAGAAAACTGTTGACAAGATACGTAGAACTCTTTTTTGGCCTGGTATGGTAAAGGATGTGCGGGACCATATTCGTCAATGTGACACTTGTAAGGAGTCCAAAGCACCAAATTATACGCTCAGACCACCTATGGGACAGCATATTCCAACTTGTAGACCTTTTCAACGTCTGTATATCGATTTACTTGGTCCTTACCCTCGTAGCAAAAATGGATTTGTCGGTTTATTAATTGTTCTTGACCATTTCAGTAAATATCATTGGTTACAACCTCTGAAAAAGTTTCGCACGGAGGATATACAAGAATTTTTGTTAAAACAGATATTTCATTGTTTTGGAGTACCGGAAATCATCGTTAGTGATAATGGTGTTCAATTTAAGGCAAATTCGTTCAATTCTTTTCTTACTAAACTAGGCATAAAACATCAGTATACCGCTTTATATTCTCCGCAAAGCAACGCAGCTGAGTGTGTTAATCGTTCTCTGTTAGCTGCGATCCGTTCGTATTTAAAAAATCAGGATCAAACGCTTTGGGATCAACATTTAACGAGTATATCTTGCGCATTGCGATCCTCGTTGCATCAATCTTTAGGTTGCTCACCCTTTAAAGCTTTGTTCGGACTGGACATGGTTACTCATGGATCAGATTATAAACTTTTAAAGGAATTAAAGTTGTTACAAGAGCCCATAACACCGCTCAATCAGACTGACCAGTTAAACCTTTTGCGACAGGATATAAGAGAAAACATTAAGAAAGCATATGATCGAAATGTAGCACAGTATAATCTTCGCAGTAAGTCTGTCTCTTTTAAAGAAGTCCAAGAAGTTTTTCGCAGAAATTTCGCGTTAAGCGAATCAAAAAGAAGCTCGGAAACTGCTTTTATTTGTTAGAAAATATGCAAGGTAGAGAAGTAGGAACATTTCACGCCAAGGATATACGGAACTAATTCCCACTAATATGCTGCCTAACGTTGCATATTATCCGGTGGTGTAGCGTGCGCTAGTTTAAACTTTCAAATTTTTAAACTTAACGTCTTTACGCGCCACTTTGCCAATAGCGATCAATCAATAAATAAAAATATTGGTATCGCTCGATCGATAAACGCATAATATGGGGATAGCGATAAATGATCTATCGTTTTTCTTGAGGTGGCAGCGCGCTTCATTTTTTTTGCTAGGCTTCATTTTCATTTTTAATTCTGAGGAGAAAAGTATGTAAAAAAAAAAAAAAAAGCTGTAGTCCAAATCTTTGGTTATAAATCATAGCAGGTATGTAGGTTAATTAAAATTTTTACCCCGCCGCCATCTGCATCTTCCTCTATATCCTAGATTGGAAACCTTACTTTTTCTGGCCAATATTCCTGATAGCTTTCGTTTGGGAAGATTATTTTCTGGAAAACCGGCGAGTTTTCAAATACCCATTTCTGGTGCCAGAGCACGTGCATCCGAATTTTCGGTTGTCGTTGCCTTCTGGAATTGGCATTCGGACATTGAAAAGACACCGCCAACTAAACACCGGCAGTGCCACAACGTTTCTAAGTTAAGGCTTACGGTGCGGCCAAAGTGTCTCATTTGCCGAAAGGTGTCCTAACCTTCGGTGAACCGGATTTTTGTATGGCAAGGTTTTAAAGGCAGTAGACTACCTAACCTTCTGACGTTGCTGACCCAGACAAAGTTTGTCTTTCAGCCAAATTCTGGATACTGCTTGCTGTTGCCCTATTTAGCGCATTCCGTGTGACCACCTCGAAAGCTCCTACAAATTTTTTTTTAAATTAACCTCGTTTGAACGAAATCTTTAAGTCCCGATATTTTCATTTCTGATCTTATTTTTAAATTTTAATTCCTAAATCAAGTTAAAAAAAAAAGAAAGAGAATGTAAATAAGTCAAATATTGAATCAATTAAAGTCTCGTTAAGGTTATATTAAATAATTCAAGTCGAGAGTAACGTAAAATAGAGTAAATGTAAAAGCAAAGTGAGTGAACGGAGTTCACTTAAACTATGGGGTAAGTGCCTAGTGTATTAAGTAGTATCACTTCGGCGACTTTCAACCAAGTTTTTGCGAACTATGGAGGATGGTAGTCAATTGATACTCTGACTTGTTGATGTAATTTCTGTTTCAGCGTTTTGCGATCAACCAGATAGTTAAACTAAAAAAATAATTGATTTCCGTAAATAATGTTTGACTTGAAGAGCAATCAAAAGCAATGAGTGAATTTGTGCGACTCGAAAATTTAAAATAACTTTAAAGAATTTAAAAACAAAAAAAAAAAAAGATAAAAGAGAACTTGAAATAAGATGAATAATTACAAGAAAAAATGTTAACTGGATTCATTTAATATTCCTTCTATATTTTTTTTATTCTATAATCTTCTACAATAATTAATAATGTGTAACTAGTAAGCTCTCTTTTATACTGCTAGTTTTAGTCCCTCTTATTCAATAGTTTAATTAACTTTGAGTTCCATTGTTTTGCAAGTCTGAAAGTTCAGAATCTCAAAATGTTGAGTCTTATCAGACCAGCTGTTTAAAATTAGTCTGTAAATATTTCTTTAAAATTTATTGTGTACAACAAGAAATGCTTCTATCTGAAATTATAATGAATTTAAATCATAGCTCGCAAATAACTGTTAACCGTTTCACACTGTCGCGAAATAAGTGTTCTTCACTGAGACTTTGAGCAAAAGGTCTGAGAGCAACCGATTGGATTGTTCGTAAATAAATTTTGCTCGCGCTCAGTCGAAGAGCACTTTTTTCTGTTCTCTTTTGCTCTGCTCATTCCGAGACCGTTTGCTTCTGAACGACGATTCAAAAAGTCTTTTGCGCATGTATGTGTGTATGTCAAGTTTCGTGGGTTTTATGCGTCAATTTGCTTTGTGAGTTTCGATTGAGCACAGTGATTTTAACATAATGGGACGTGAAACTAATAAAAAAGTGCATCAATTTTTTCAATTTGATGCAGTAAGCAAAAAATCAGTGTGTAAAATATGCGACGTGAAATTAGCTGGCATTCATACTACAAATTTGAAACGCCACTTGACAACTAAACATTATGAAATATTTAGAGAGTGCGACAGTGAAGAAGACATGAAACAATATGAAACAAGTGAAGAAACAGTTGTGAATTCACTTATTAAAATTGTGACAACTGATGGAAAGCCGTTTGTATTCTTGGACAGCGAGGGATTTAGGGAAATTGTTGATCCCATTTATAATGCCCTTGGTATGAACCCAATCACATCGAGGAACATTATGAGCTTCGTGTCCGTAAGAGAACAGGCCATCAAAGACGGCATAAGGGCTTTAGTCAATGGAAAACTGTTGTCGCTAAAAATCGACGTGGCAACTAGAATGGACAAAGCAATTCTAGGTATAAATCTGCAAATTATTCACACAAATGTAAATAAGTCGGAGATTGTTGTCAAGACGTTGGGCATGATCCAGCTCACTTATTCACACACTGGGGTCTACATTAGAGACAAAATTTTAGAAATTCTTGACGATTATGGGATAACTCTGGATCAAATCTTCAGGTAAAAATGTTATTTTAGATAATTTTTAACATGTTTATTACTAAAGAAAATGTATACACACAGTGTTACCTCTGACAATGGGAGAAACATGGTCAAAGCCATAGAAATTCTTAATGACGACACGGAGGAGTCCCTTTTTAAAGATGACACTGAGAGTGAAAAATTTATGGATAAGCTTGATGACCTGAATTTGGCAAATATTCATCTTGTACGATGTGCTGCGCACACTCTTCAACTATGCGTATATGATGTTAACAAGCTGGATGAGATTAGCGAAAAAATTAGTATCTGCCGCAAATTATGCAAAACATTGCGCACTGAAACTTATAGGTAAGAAAAGTTCAAATATAATTTTTTTTTTTATGTACATGTATAAAATAAATACTATATGTAACTTGTACAGACGTATCTTAATCGAGCACAAAAAAAATATACCAACGCTCGACGTTATCACTAGGTGGAATTCTACATACTCAATGGTGAAAAAACTACTCGAACTAAAAGAGTTTGTGGCCACTCAGAGTAGTATTGATAACGATATTGAATGGGACTGGATGGAGAAATATGTCGACGCATTCAAGGACGCATATAATGCGACTTTAAAGCTGCAAGAGGAAAAACTAGTATATAGTGAATTTTTCATTATATGGATGGAATTGAAGTTGCAGTGCGAAAACAGCAAAAATTCGATAAAAAAAAAATTGTTGGCACAAATTAAACTGCGGGAAAGTAAGTTGCTCGAAAACGAAGCATTATTATCTGCTATATACATGGACCCGCGAGTGAACTGTATTTTAACAGATCACCAAAAATGGTTGGCAAAGCAGAACCTAAAAAAATTGCTTTTCGCCTGTTTGAACTGAAGCACGTAAGAAGGAGTATAATTGAAGTTTAGGTCCTGTGTCCTTTATGTTATAGATGCTTTTAGATACGTGTTCTTAGTTTTAATAAGTAAAATTGTCCTCGTCATACACAAAAACCTGTTTTAAGCCATAATTGCAAACAATAAATTTTAACATAATTTTGCTTCATTATTAAAGGTTGACTCCGATCGAACTGTTGCATCGCAAACAAGTGAGGAGGTTGAACTGCATATGGACATGGAGTGCTCATTCTCATCCATACCAGAAGAAAAGTCACTTTTCTCGGCATTTTTGGATGATGTGCAAACTGTTCCAGAAGCAAAAGAAGAGCCGGTTTCTGACGCGCTTGTCAAGTTATATGCTGAAGTGGAGGACTTCGACAAAATATATCGCCGCTTACCATTAAACCAGGATATATTACATTTTTTTCAAAACGTGAAGCTTAAATCGCCACACTTGAGTGCTCTGGCGCAGGTGGTATTAGCCACTCCAGCTACTCAAGTCTCCGTTGAAAGAGCATTTTCAGCTTTGCACTTTATTTTAAGCGAGCGACGTAGTTCACTAAGTTCCCAAAACATTAATTCATTATTAGTTGTTAAGCTTAATTCAAAATAAAATACTTAAAAAAATAAAACTATTCCTGTTCTAAACAAAAAATTAGTCTGAAATACATACAATTTTTTCAAGAAGATCTAAAGTGAAATTTAATGTTGCAATTTTACACAACGTACCACTGTGCATCGAAAAGAAGACAAATAGTTGAAAAGACCGTTTGCGTTGAGTTTTTCAGTCAATCGGTCTTTTGGTGAGCCTCACTGTGTGAGCGTGAATCGTTTCACTCTTTACGCGCTGTTCACTCAAAGATCGAAAAGCAAATTGCTCAACTGTTAGCGCTCAACCGAAAACCGAATCGAAAACAACCAAAGGGTCTTGCTCAGAGCGAGAGCGAGAAAGTATGATTTTTTTCGGTTGTTCTCGCGAACAGAGCGTAAGGAAAAAAACGGTTAACAGTTATTTGCAAGCTATGATTTAAATATGATTGCTAAAGCTTTATAATTAATTTTCCTAGTGATATGGGTACATGAGTTGATATCTATCAGTTTTTTTGGGAATCTTTACAAATGTCAATAAAGATTCATGGTTGGGAGGGTATAGAGCTGATAAGGTCCATCTACATCTTGACCTCAGTAACCGCTAGCTTGTGAACGAAAGGATACACCTTCATTTCTTTCGCTTTTTTATTAACATGAATTCCTTGCTGTTTTCGTAAGTATTTACTGACAGTCATTCTATTTTCATTTAAAGTTATGTAAACTCTCTACTTTTTAAACTAATTAATCCCTTGGGATTATTTCCGGATTTTATTTCCGGATTTTATTATTTTTAAATTAAGTGCACATGCGGTCTTATTGACTATATTCGAGAGAGTGTGCCCGTACCCCGCCTTAGTGCATTATACCCTTTTACTGTCACCAAATTCGGTTATCGGGGAAATTCACTGAGACGAAGAGCGGGCTTATTTAAAAATATTCTTAATGTTTACATTCGGCCAATCCTGACATTTGATCGACCTCGATCATACAATATAATACAATACTGCTTATCAAATACATATTACAAACAAAAACTCACAGTTTTATCACACGCATGCATCCACGGCTTGAGTCGGGCTGATTCTAAGATACCTTTGTAGGGCAATTGAGTAAGTTGACAATCGTCAATATCAGTGACTTCGTAACGGTCATTTGGAAGAACTCGATTTATCTTATAAGGACCACGGTATTTAGGAGCGAACTTTTTGCACGACCCGGGAGTGACATCTACATTGCGAATGGCAACAAAATCATTGACTCTATAGGATAATGGTGCCCTATGCCTTAAGGCGTACCGCTTTTCATTGCGCTCCTGCGATAATTGAATTTTCGCACTTGCCTCTTGCCTAGTGGCCTCAAGGTTACAGGGGTTTTCTGAACTAAATTTCTCGTCAAGATACTCGGTTAATTCGTCTACTAAGGGGCCTCGCTGATCGCAACCAAACAACAACATTGACGGAGTTTTACCGGTACTACACTGCACTGAGTTATTAATAGCGAACTCCACACGATTAACTAATTTATACCAATAAATTAAACCTTGGGCTAAAGGTTCTGACAGCTTTCCCAACATTGGGGTCAACACACGGTTCACACGTTCGACCTGCCCATTGGCTTGAGGGGCAGCAGTCGCTACTTTAATGTGGTCAATATTTCGATTTTCTACAAACTCAGCAAACTCAAACGACGTAAAACACGTACCTCTGTCGGATATAACTCTTCTTGGTCGGCTATAATAATCAAAATATTTTTCTAACGCGGCGGTTACTTCTTTGGTACTAGTGGAATTTACGGGATACAATTTGACAAACTTTGTAAATGCGTCAATCACTACCAAAAGGTGCTTTTTTTTTGATGTAACACTCGGTAAGGGACCTAAGTGGTCAACATGGATAGTATCCAATGGAATCGGACTTTTCGCAATACTATGCAAGGTTCTATTATGTATAGTTCTTGGAACACTATGTAGAATACACGGCAGACAATCTTTTATAAACGACTCAACCTTTGGGTTCATTAATGGGAACCAGTACTTTTCTTTCAAATTGTTTACACATTTCTCAACGCCTAAGTGACCTAGTTTCTCGTGACACCTTCTTATTAATTCCCCTTGCATGCGAGCCGGTGCATACAAACACAGTCTTTCCTTAGCATTTCTTTTGTACACTATACCATCTATTAACTCAAATCCAACATCATTGCCTTTTTCTAAATTTTCTCTTAGTTTACGGATATCCGGATCTCTTATTTGTTCTGACTGCAATAATAAATCAACATCTTGCGGAGACGCACCCACTACACCAACCAGGTTTGCCGACTCATTTCGATCGAGCTGGTCACTTCTTTCGATTTGGTTACTCAATCTCGGATCAACAGAACTTTCATTTAAAGAAACGCAAGGTTTATTCTTAACCAGTTTTAACCGACTTCTTTCTAAACATAGAAAACACGGTCTGAAACAACTCTTCGCTAAATGAACACACGGGTTTGTCCCAAACGGTCCTAAATAATTCTTCCCTAAAGGAGCACATGGTTCTATTTTACACGGGTTTATCTCACACGGGTTTATCTTACACGGGTTTTTCTCAAACGGGTCTATCTTACACGGGGTTTTCTCACACGTGTTTTTCTCACACAGGTCTATCTCACACGGTTTTGTCTCAAACGGTTTTATCTCACAAGGGTCTATCTCACACGGTTTTGTCTCAAACGGTTTTATCTCACAAGGGTCTATCTCACACGGTTTTGTCTCAAACGGTTTTATCTCACAAGGTTTTATCTCACACGATTCGGAACAACTCTGTTCTAAAACGGCATACGGTCTAATCGAATCTCTACTAAACTCATTTTTCTCTGAGGGGACACACGGTTCTATAAAATCGCTTTCAAACTCAGGCGGTTTAACTAACTCACATGATTCAACGCAACTATCATCTTGAATGGCACACAGCTTGGTAAAATCTCTACCAGAGTCACACGGTTTAACGCAACTTTCCTCAAAAGTAATATGCGGTTCACAATGTTCAATTGGGGCATTCTGGTCTCTCTTTACTAATAAATCGCAAGGATCAAAATCACCTTCTACAATATTCTCTAACAACTCGGTTTGCCGACTTAATGCGTCTACATGGCCCATGTTTGAACCGGGTCTGTGAGCTATGGTATAATCAAAGTTTTCCAATTCCAACGACCACCGCGCAATGCGGGGATTTATTGATTTTTTACTCAAGGTTTGGACCAATGAATTACAATCGGTAACGATCAAAAATGGTCTGTGTTCTAAATAAACGCGAAATCGGCGCACGGCATATATTATGGCCAAAGTTTCAAGTTCAAAACTGTGATAACGGGACTCGGCGGCTGTCGCCTTTCGGGAATAATAAGAGACTGGATGCATTTTGCCATCAGTCTGTCTTTGCATCAAAGAGGCACCAAAGCCATTTGAACTGGCGTCAGTATGCAACTCAGTTTCGTAAGTAGGGTTAAAGATAGCTAATACGGGCGGACTGGATAAGGCGGATCTTAATGTGAGAAATACGTTTTTAGCGGTTTTGTTCATCGGAAACGGGCCACCTTGTTTAGGCAACTCAGTTAACGGTTTAGCTATGCGAGAGAAATTCGGAACAAATTTGCGAAAATAAGAGAATAAGCCTAAGCACGAGTGTAACGCTTTGCTGTTAAGTGGTTCTGGGTATTCTTGAATAGCTTTTAAATGTGTATTATTTGGTAAAATTCCCTTATCACTGACTTCATATCCTAAATAATCTATGCTCTTCTGTAGGAAAATGCTTTTCTTCAAATTGAGCTCTAAATTGTACTGAATAAAACGATCTAACAGTTTTGCTAGCAACTTATGATGCTGATCTACGGTGCGGGTGGCAAGAATAATATTGTCCATATAAACTACAAGTTCTCGATCTCTAATCATATCACTAAGTATGTTCGATATAAATCTCTGAAATACAGCTGGTCCGTTCTTTAGACCAAAAGGCATTCTCAGATATTTGAACTGCCCATCGGGTGTAACGAATGCGGTGTATTTAATTGAATCCTCTTCCATACCTACATGGTAAAAACCACTTTTCAAATCTATGACGGAGAAAACGGTCTTGCACTCCAGGTATTCTAGGCAATCTTCTATCAAAGGCAACGGAAAATTATCCCTCACAGTTTTCTTATTTAAACCTCGATAATCAACGCACATTCGTATATTGCCATCCTTTTTCCGCACTAGGACGATGGCGGACGCATAGGGGGAATTGCTTGGTCGGATTACATTATTGGCTAACAACTCACTAACTGTTTTAGAAACGATTCCTCTTTCATAATATGATAATCTCCTAGGACTACTATGAAATGGTGTTGCATCTGTCAGACATATTCTCATCATATATTTGGGCAACCCGTAATTAATTGAAAATCGGTCAATGTAATGCTCATGCACGATGTCTCGGCACTCACGCATCGCGCCTAATCCAAATTCACTGCCAACAGTAGAATTCCCGGTATCTGACAGCGTTGCACAAACGGTTTGCAACTCTGTTAGCCATTCTCGAAACGGGGATGCATTCGTGTTTACATTAGGGTTATTACAATAATTATCTAGATCAGTGGTGTTAATACTAATGGTATTATGCTTAGGATATTTAGTAAACAGGGATGCACAGAAGGATTTGTAAACAAAAGCAATGGTACTCTTTAATGATGCGGAATTCTTTTCATAATTTCTTACATTTTCAATCAATGAGAACTTAAGACCTATTTTATTCAAGGCGTCTCTACCAAGAAGTAGTGTCGTCGGCATAATATTATCGGGAATAACTAAAAATTGAATTTCATAATATTTTTTGCAAAACAGAACTAAACATTTGACCGCTCAGTCCATGATAAGAACTTTTAACTAATTTATCGCAATCTAAATGCGGCATTAACGCTCTACTGGCAATCTAATAGGGCAAAAATATTATTAACATCAGTGCATCCCCCTTTACAAGATATTCTTAAACTTACTAATTGAATAAATGACTTATCATCAATGGTGTCCGGATCTTCACTAGAGCTCATGGCGGCGATCTGGGTTCGCATTGGACAATTCCGGTACTGACCAATCACACACTTAAGTGACCAATCTGGCGGCAATTGAAACATCTCTTCTCCTTTGCAGCAGGCGTAATAGCCTGCGCACGGTCTGAAGTCTAACGAGCCTGAGGAACGTAGTTTTTGGCTGGTGGCTGAACTGTCTGAAAACGCATCATCTTCTCTCGCAACTCGTCCAGAGAGGTACAATAATACAAAGGAGCTGACAATCCGCTTCGATCTTGTAGTCCGTCAACAATATATTTGATCACATCGGTGTCTTCGAAATTGCCCTGCTGAGCAATATTTCGCATAATGATGAAATACTGCAAGAGTGACTCTCCTTTGCCAATCGGGCGCTTCCTCATCTTGTTAGCAATGTCGTAGTTTGTCATTTGTAGGCCAAATACCTTCACAAGGGCATCCTTCAGCTCGTTCCAGGTTGTAGTCTTTTTATATGTCATGTATGCTTTAGCAGATCCTTCCAGCAGTCGGTTGCCCAACGACCAACATTGGGCATCACTCAGTATATAGACTCTAGCCGCTTTCTCCAGCTCACGAATCCATACGTGAATGGACAGATCACCATCACCAGAGAATTTAGGTACGGTGGTTTCGACATCCTTCAAGTTCATGCGGCAATTATATTCCGGTATGCTTAAGTTCTCCTCCAGCTCCATAACACGTGTTTTTAGCTCCATTAGGTTTTTACGTGCTGTATACAATTCGATGCTACTAAGAATCGTAGCCAATTCGTCGGTTTCGCTCGCTTGTGCGCTTTCACGAACATGCACGTTCGCGTCTGGCCCTAAAGAGGTCTCACGAGACATCGTCGGCAACTGCTTAGCACCCACTTGATCCGGTGTAGTTGGCTGCTCAATGTTTCCCACGCCGCGCTGCTCAATAAGAGGCTCCGGACCAACATCCACAAGTTGTCCGGTAAGCACATTTGCAGACACTGCTGGGCTGACTGCCTGCTCTTCGGGTACATCACTCTCTCCAGACTGATTCTGTGCCATAACTGCTTTTACCAATGCTCGCAATTGGTAAATTGACGCTTCTTTGTCGCAAGGTAATTCCTTGGCCGCTAGCAACTCAAACAATGCGGTTTTGTTTAATTTAATTATTTCGGTGTATTTCATGAAAATACTTTCTTTAGGGCAAACTCCAAACTGTAAACTCTCTACTTTTTAAACTAATTAATCCCTTGGGATTGTCTTTCTATTTCCGGATTTTGTTATTTTTAAATTAAGTGCACATGCCATGTCTTATTGACTATATTCGAGAGAGTGTGCCCGTACCCCGCCTTAGTGCATTATACCCTTTTAGTGTGACCGAATTCGGTTATCGGGGAAATTCACTGAGACGAAGAGCGGGATTATTTAAAAATATTCTTAATGCTTACAGTTAGTTTCAGCAGAGATCCTAATAAAATTAAATTTTATAATTAAAGGTAGAGATTCAGCAAACAACCCCCCACCCCGCATGAGCTACGGAACCAGAGGATCTCAATCTGCTGCAATTCACCTACCGCCTTCTTTTTGGTTATCGATAGCTTTATCGTCGCTATTATAGCGCGCAACGAGAAACCGAATAGGAAGGTTACATAAAATTTTGGCGCCCAACACGTGGGGCAGGATAAAAGCATACTCAACTCCTTGACAATATTAGATATAGACAAGAAGTTTATTTAAGTTACGGCATGTGGTTATTTTAACAGCAGACCACCTTAGAAGTATGTAGTTCTACCCTAAGTGATATAAAGTGTTGAGTTCAAGTACATATATCAGGAAAGTCTTAAGATCAAAACATGAGGTTTCAAATTTTCCGTCGATTTTGTTAGACTATATTATGGTTTAACTTACGCGGATAAATGAACCTGTACGGTTTAAGTCTGCTTGGCGAAGCCGATGTTTCTGTTAGGAATATTCAGCCGCAAAGTTAAAAGCAAGAATGAATGTAAACAAGAATTTCAATACTCTGTATCACAAATTGCTCGTTTAGTTAAGGTCCTCGATAATTTAGCACTCGTTTAGTAAAGTCGTTCAAACTTTTCTTAGCAATTTAGATTATTGTATATTGGATGTTTCAATATCAGTACTGATTGGATTTAAGATCATGTTACGACAGCTGAACGTCTAAAGAAATCGAAGAGAACACGAACAAATTTTTTTATAGTAAGATTTGGATGATTAAATGTTCTGGTGTCTGGATCTTGGTAATACAGATAGTATAGCCTTGCCGATCAGAAGATTCAAAAGGGCAAAGTCTGACTAAAAGAAACAATTTTGTAGATGCAATAGCCCAAAACAAAAATAATAAAGTTACCAATATTCTTTAGGTTCATTTAGCTAGTTATGATTTCAAATCATGTCACTTTTAGGAAAATAATTAAAAAAAAAAAAAGAATGTCTCTAGTTCAACATAGTCCCCCAAATACGGACACTCCAGCAGAAGACATATGCAAAATTTGTTCCTTGGTTTTGGACAACACGCAAACATGTTTCTGTACTCCCTGTAAACACATTTTTCATAAATCCTGTTTGGAAGCTCTACTAGAAAAGGAAAAGCATTGCCCAATTTGTGAGAGTGAGATAAATGTGTCTAGTATAAAGCTCGTAGTAGGCAACTGTTCACCAAAAGCGAAGGAAAAACATTTGTCATTGGCACCCAGCACTTCTCGAGCATGGACTCGTAATTTTACAAAACAGCTAAGTCAAGTCCCAAGAGACAGAGCAGAACAGCTCAACGAACCAGCTATATCAGTTAGCGAAGCACCAGCATCATGCTGAGATGCCAGTCACAGTAGTAATCAACCAGAACCGCAACTACCCAGAACCATGCCTAATCAGCGAAGAGCAAGACCAAATCGTGGTAATAATACTCGTCCTAATCGAGAGATCGATTATACGGTCATACAAAATATGATAGAACAAACAGTTTCTCGTGTAGTATCGTCGTTACCTATGAATTTAGGCCAGCGAGAAGTCCCATTAGACACGGTCCAAACCCGATCTCCGATAAGTTGCAAATGTAATGCAGAAATGGAATTTATGTTTTGACTGATCTACGGAAGGTCTAGGAGTAGAAGAATTTATTTATAGAGTAAAAGCCCTAACGGAGGAAACTCTTGATAGTGATTTTATTGGGGTGTGTAAACATATTCAAATATTATTTGGAGGAAAAGCCCGCGAGTAGTATTGGAGATATCATAAGCAAGTCCCTCGAATAGTATGGAGCGAGTTTTGTTCAGCTATTCGTCAGCAATATAAAGACTATCGATCAGATTTTATGAGCAAAGAAATGATTCGTGCTAGGAAGCAAAAAGCTGGAGAATCTTTTGTTTGTTTTTACGATGAGGTAGCTTCTTTGATTGACAAGTTCGGTATAAAGTTTAAGGAAGAGGAGCTGATGGAAATTTTACAAAATAACCTGTTGCCAGAGATACGACAAAAGTTACTATATCAATCCATCGCATCAATAGGTCACCTTCGTAGATTAGTACAGATGCAGGAAAATCTAACACAAGAGCTCAGCCCTCAAGTAAAAGTAATTTCTAACACCAAAGCGAATGGACGCAGACAAATTTTTGAAATTCAAGAAGGGGAAACCGAAGATAATAAAATAGTTCCAGACCCAGACGAGGAATATGAAGTTGCCGCTGTGATAGGAGAACCGATTATTTAAAAATTATAGCGCGCAACGAGAAACCGAATAGGAAGGTTACATCTGATGACCATAGACTCCAAATACGCCAGTTTTCCATTGTCTTCCAGCTCCATTGTGAATTTTATATTCCTGTCAAATGAATTTAGGGTGTCCAGTGTTTTATCGATGTCATCTTGGTGTATAATTGAAAAAATATCATCTACATATTTCGTCAATAATCTTGGTGGTCTGGTTAGTTTATCCATTGTAGTGTCCAGAAGATTTTCCATAATGATGTCCGCAATCACAGGTGAGGCCGGAGATCCCATCGGCATTCCTTTTAATTGTATAAATGTTTGGTCCTTGTAGGTAAAATATCTATTCTCTTGGATGCAGAATTTTACTATTTCCATAAATAAAGTTTTTGGTATCTTTGTGTATTCCTGTATTTTAGTCCATTTGTTCCTGATTGTGTCTAATGCTAAATCCGTTGGTATGCTTGGAAATAATGATACCAAGTCAAACGAAATTAATTGTTCATCGTCACAAATGTATGTGTTATTTATGCGTTGTTTGAATTCAGATGCGTTTTTTATGTTATATTTCGAGTCCAATGATATATTCCTTAAAATTTGTAAAATGTATTTACAAAGTCCATAGGATGGTGAGCCAATTGACGAACAAATTGGTCTCAATGGTGTCCCTTCTTTGTGTATTTTTGGTAGTCCATATATTCTTGGAGAGATCGCCGTAGTTGTCGTCATTCTGTTCTTTTCAATCTTTAAGATAACCCCCATCTTATGTAGTTTGTCCACCAGATTGTTGTTCTTTGTCTGTAATCGTGTTGTTGGGTCTTTCCTGAGGATTCTATAGGTGTTTAGATCCGACAAAATGTCCATCTATGGTCATAATCAATCATTTTCATTGCTACCGTTTTATTTCCTTTGTCAGATGTTAATATCAAAATATCGTCATGTTGTTTAAGAAATTTGTATGTCCGTTGAGTTATATTTAATATTGCACGATCTGTTGCATTTATGTATTTCATCGCTCTATGCTCTTTAACCATTAAAGAGAATGCAGTACGCGCTGCCTCTTGTTTCTCTTTTTCCATAATCGTCTGAACTATTTCTTCTCCATCGGCAATGTATTTAATGAGAGGGAGCTTCTCGTGTTCTATGGGAAGAGCAAACTTTGGACCCTTTGAAAGCAATGATTTTATATCCGGCGGGAATTCCAATTCTGTCTCATTTACAAACCAATCGTCGGTTCTGTTGTTGTTCAAGAGAGCAAAGTTCCGTTTGTTGTTTAGTTTCTCATGTTTCATTTCATGATGTTCCCGCAATGTTTTTGTTAGTCTTTTTACTGCGTTTTGTTCTCTCTCCAATAATGCGCTCATGGTCTGTTCGTCCAGCTGTTTTCCAAGAGTTTTTGTTGTCTCAGCTAATTTGTTGTTGATTCTTATGAGAGTGTTATGTTTATGTTTTATAAGAAGGTTTAATATTTTTGTGTGAAAGAAATATGTATATCTGTCCACTGTTTTGTTAATGTCTGGAAATGTGTTATTGTCAAACTTAAAAATATTATCACATCGTGTGGTATTTTTGATAAAATTGGGAATTAATTTAGATTTTCTACATTTTAACAGAAATTTTAAACTACTTTTCAGTCTTACTAAATTCTTGGAGGTAGTCTGATGTCTATTAATTGTTGTTTTTGTGTTGCTGTAGTTAAGTTTTATTTCCGCAAATCCAATGGTTTGGGTTGCGATCGGCGGGCCATCCGTTGTTGTCATTGTGGTAGTTTTTGCGACCTTTGTGTTGTTATATAAAAATTTTGATCAGGCTTTAGGTCATTTTTTCAAATAAAATAAAAACATTGTTTTTAAGTTTATTTATTTTCCGATATATTTCGGTTGCGCAGCGGCAACCGTCTTCAGGGCAACTACAATAAAATACAAGAACATTTAACAATTATGTGACATTTCGAAGAGACGACAATATTAGATGAAGAGCGGCACTACAACAAAAGGTTCACCATGGAGATGCTACATATCATCAATACACCGAGCGCCACACGACTTAACTTTAAGACTGATACTGACAACTGCGCTCACATATACAGACATTTACTTGACAAGAATTAGTTCGTAACTCCACGTCAAACGGTGCTGACGTGTTAAATAATGTATGTTACAAAAATTTTGTTAAATGTCACATAATTGTTAAATGTTCTTGTATTTTATTGTAGTTGCCCTGAAGACGGTTGCCGCTGCGCAACCGAAATATATCGGAAAATAAATAAACTTAAAAACAATGTTTTTATTTTATTTGAAAAAATGACCTAAAGCCTGATCAAAATTTTTTGTTTAATTTAATTATTTCGGTGTATTTCATGAAAATACTTTCTTTAGGGCAAACTCCAAACTGTAAACTCTCTAATTTTTAAACTAATTAATCCCTTGGGATTGTCTTTCTATTTCCGGATTTTGTTATTTTTAAATTAAGTGCACATGCCATGTCTTATTGACTATATTCGAGAGAGTGTGCCCGTACCCCGCCTTAGTGCATTATACCCTTTTAGTGTGACCGAATTCGGTTATCGGGGAAATTCACTGAGACGAAGAGCGGGATTATTTAAAAATATTCTTAATGCTTACAGTTAGTTTCAGCAGAGATCCTAATAAAATTAAATTTTATAATTAAAGGTAGAGATTCAGCAAACAACCCCCCACCCCGCAAGAGCTACGGAACCAGAGGATCTCAATCTGCTGCAATTCACCTACCGCCTTCTTTTTGGTTATCGATAGCTTTATCGTCGCTATTATAGCGCGCAACGAGAAACCGAATAGGAAGGTTACATAAAATTTTGGCGCCCAACACGTGGGGCAGGATAAAAGCATACTCAACTCCTTGACAATATTAGATATAGACAAGAAGTTTATTTAAGTTACGGCATGTGGTTATTTTAACAGCAGACCACCTTAGAAGTATGTAGTTCTACCCTAAGTGATATAAAGTGTTGAGTTCAAGTACATATATCAGGAAAGTCTTAAGATCAAAACATGAGGTTTCAAATTTTCCGTCGATTTTGTTAGACTATATTATGGTTTAACTTACGCGGATAAATGAACCTGTACGGTTTAAGTCTGCTTGGCGAAGCCGATGTTTCTGTTAGGAATATTCAGCCGCAAAGTTAAAAGCAAGAATGAATGTAAACAAGAATTTCAATACTCTGTATCACAAATTGCTCGTTTAGTTAAGGTCCTCGATAATTTAGCACTCGTTTAGTAAAGTCGTTCAAACTTTTCTTAGCAATTTAGATTATTGTATATTGGATGTTTCAATATCAGTTCTGATTGGATTTAAGATCATGTTACGACAGCTGAACGTCTAAAGAAATCGAAGAGAACACGAACAAATTGTTTTATAGTAAGATTTGGATGATTAAATGTTCTGGTGTCTGGATCTTGGTAATACAGATAGTATAGCCTTGCCGATCAGAAGATTCAAAAGGGCAAAGTCTGACTAAAAGAAACAATTTTGTAGATGCAATAGCTCAAAACAAAAATAATAAAGTTACCAATATTCTTTAGGTTCATTTAGCTAGTTATGATTTCAAATCATGTCACTTTTAGGAAAATAATTAAAAAAAAAAAAGAATGTCTCTAGTTCAACATAGTCCCCCAAATACGGACACTCCAGCAGAAGACATATGCAAAATTTGTTCCTTGGTTTTGGACAACACGCAAACATGTTTCTGTACTCCCTGTAAACACATTTTTCATAAATCCTGTTTGGAAGCTCTACTAGAAAAGGAAAAGCATTGCCCAATTTGTGAGAGTGAGATAAATGTGTCTAGTATAAAGCTCGTAGTAGGCAACTGTTCACCAAAAGCGAAGGAAAAACATTTGTCATTGGCACCCAGCACTTCTCGAGCATGGACTCGTAATTTTACAAAACAGCTAAGTCAAGTCCCAAGAGACAGAGCAGAAAAGCTCAACGAACCAGCTATATCAGTTAGCGAAGCACCAGCATCATGCTGAGATGCCAGTCACAGTAGTAATCAACCAGAACCGCAACTACCCAGAACCATGCCTAATCAGCGAAGAGCAAGACCAAATCGTGGTAATAATACTCGTCCTAATCGAGAGATCGATTATACGGTCATACAAAATATGATAGAACAAACAGTTTCTCGTGTAGTATCGTCGTTACCTATGAATTTAGGCCAGCGAGAAGTCCCATTAGACACGGTCCAAACCCGATCTCCGATAAGTTGCAAATGTAATGCAGAAATGGAATTTACGTTTTGACTGATCTACGGAAGGTCTAGGAGTAGAAGAATTTATTTATAGAGTAAAAGCCCTAACGGAGGAAACTCTTGATAGTGATTTTATTGGGGTGTGTAAACATATTCAAATATTATTTGGAGGAAAAGCCCGCGAGTAGTATTGGAGAGATATCTCCAATTATGATAATAAGCAAGTCCCTCGAATAGTATGGAGCGAGTTTTGTTCAGCTATTCGTCAGCAATATAAAGACTATCGATCAGATTTTATGAGCAAAGAAATGATTCGTGCTAGGAAGCAAAAAGCTGGAGAATCTTTTGTTTGTTTTTACGATGAGGTAGCTTCTTTGATTGACAAGTTCGGTATAAAGTTTAAGGAAGAGGAGCTGATGGAAATTTTACAAAATAACCTGTTGCCAGAGATACGACAAAAGTTACTATATCAATCCATCGCATCAATAGGTCACCTTCGTAGATTAGTACAGATGCAGGAAAATCTAACACAAGAGCTCAGCCCTCAAGTAAAAGTAATTTCTAACACCAAAGCGAATGGACGCAGACAAATTTTTGAAATTCAAGAAGGGGAAACCGAAGATAATAAAATAGTTCCAGACCCAGACGAGGAATATGAAGTTGCCGCTGTGATAGGAGAACCGATTATTTAAAAATTATAGCGCGCAACGAGAAACCGAATAGGAAGGTTACATCTGATGACCATAGACTCCAAATACGCCAGTTTTCCATTGTCTTCCAGCTCCATTGTGAATTTTATATTCCTGTCAAATGAATTTAGGGTGTCCAGTGTTTTATCGATGTCATCTTGGTGTATAATTGAAAAAATATCATCTACATATTTCGTCAATAATCTTGGTGGTCTGGTTAGTTTATCCATTGTAGTGTCCAGAAGATTTTCCATAATGATGTCCGCAATCACAGGTGAGGCCGGAGATCCCATCGGCATTCCTTTTAATTGTATAAATGTTTGGTCCTTGTAGGTAAAATATCTATTCTCTTGGATGCAGAATTTTACTATTTCCATAAATAAAGTTTTTGGTATCTTTGTGTATTCCTGTATTTTAGTCCATTTGTTCCTGATTGTGTCTAATGCTAAATCCGTTGGTATGCTTGGAAATAATGATACCAAGTCAAACGAAATTAATTGTTCATCGTCACAAATGTATGTGTTATTTATGCGTTGTTTGAATTCAGATGCGTTTTTTATGTTATATTTCGAGTCCAATGATATATTCCTTAAAATTTGTATAATGTATTTACAAAGTCCATAGGATGGTGAGCCAATTGACGAACAAATTGGTCTCAATGGTGTCCCTTCTTTGTGTATTTTTGGTAGTCCATATATTCTTGGAGAGATCGCCGTAGTTGTCGTCATTCTGTTCTTTTCAATCTTTAAGATAACCCCCATCTTATGTAGTTTGTCCACCAGATTGTTGTTCTTTGTCTGTAATCGTGTTGTTGGGTCTTTCCTGAGGATTCTATAGGTGTTTAGATCCGACAAAATGTCCATCATTCTATGGTCATAATCAATCATTTTCATTGCTACCGTTTTATTTCCTTTGTCAGATGTTAATATCAAAATATCGTCATGTTGTTTAAGAAATTTGTATGTCCGTTGAGTTATATTTAATATTGCACGATCTGTTGCATTTATGTATTTCATCGCTCTATGCTCTTTAACCATTAAAGAGAATGCAGTACGCGCTGCCTCTTGTTTCTCTTTTTCCATAATCGTCTGAACTATTTCTTCTCCATCGGCAATGTATTTAATGAGAGGGAGCTTCTCGTGTTCTATGGGAAGAGCAAACTTTGGACCCTTTGAAAGCAATGATTTTATATCCGGCGGGAATTCCAATTCTGTCTCATTTACAAACCAATCGTCAGTTCTGTTGTTGTTCAAGAGAGCAAAGTTCCGTTTGTTGTTTAGTTTCTCATATTTCATTTCATGATGTTCCCGCAATGTTTTTGTTAGTCTTTTTACTGCGTTTTGTTCTCTCTCCAAAAATGCGCTCATGGTCTGTTCGTCCAGCTGTTTTCCAAGAGTTTTTGTTGTCTCAGCTAATTTGTTGTTGATTCTTATGAGAGTGTTATGTTTATGTTTTATAAGAAGGTTTAATATTTTTGTGTGAAAGAAATATGTATATCTGTCCACTGTTTTGTTAATGTCTGGAAATGTGTTATTGTCAAACTTAAAAATATTATCACATCGTGTGGTATTTTTGATAAAATTGGGAATTAATTTAGATTTTCTACATTTTAACAGAAATTTTAAACTACTTTTCAGTCTTACTAAATTCTTGGAGGTAGTCTGATGTCTATTAATTGTTGTTTTTGTGTTGCTGTAGTTAAGTTTTATTTCCGCAAATCCAATGGTTTGGGTTGCGATCGGCGGGCCATCCGTTGTTGTCATTGTGGTAGTTTTTGCGACCTTTGTGTTGTTATATAAAAATTTTGATCAGGCTTTAGGTCATTTTTTCAAATGAAATAAAAACATTGTTTTTAAGTTTATTTATTTTCCGATATATTTCGGTTGCGCAGCGGCAACCGTCTTCAGGGCAACTACAATAAAATACAAGAACATTTAACAATTATGTGACATTTCGAAGAGACGACAATATTAGATGAAGAGCGGCACTACAACAAAAGGTTCACCATGGAGATGCTACATATCATCAATACACCGAGCGCCACACGACTTAACTTTAAGACTGATACTGACAACTGCGCTCACATATACAGACATTTACTTGACAAGAATTAGTTCGTAACTCCACGTCAAACGGTGCTGACGTGTTAAATAATGTATGTTACAAAAATTTTGTTAAATGTCACATAATTGTTAAATGTTCTTGTATTTTATTGTAGTTGCCCTGAAGACGGTTGCCGCTGCGCAACCGAAATATATCGGAAAATAAATAAACTTAAAAACAATGTTTTTATTTTATTTGAAAAAATGACCTAAAGCCTGATCAAAATTTTTATATCAAAACAATAAATATTAATAAAAACGACCGTCACGTCAGAGAGCAGAAGCTTATACCATTGCAGTCCTTCGTAATAATAATTTAACATGTTCAAAATTTGTTTTCTGCAACTCAATTCATCAATATACAAACAAAACAATTTTACTCAAACCAACGCACGCATACACATACAGTTTATGGAGCGTTGCGTCTGTGTGTCTATGCATGTACTCTGTTGATGACAAAAGACGTAGTAGACAGCAAGCAGCGCTGCCGGCAGAGCTGGGAGCAGAGCCGATTACTATATTGACTGTAACTTGTGTTATATTTATCCGATCACATTCAAATTTTGGGATCTGGGGTTTTATATCCAATATTATCACATACGTAAATTTCATAGCATACTCCAATTTTTTGAAAATGTTTCTTCTAGTTGTTCTTCTAGAGCTATATGATATAGTGGTCCGATCCTGATGGTTTTCATACTTTATTTTTCCCGGGTAATAAAAAACCCGAAAAAAATTTCAGCCCGATAGCTCTTAAGACGGCTGAGTAAAACGCAAACGCACAGACGGACGGACGGACGGACAGACGGCTACATCAACTCAGCTTCTCATGCTGATCAAGAATTTATATACTTTGTGGGGTCGGAAACGTCTCCTTCTGTGCGTAACAAACATCTGACCAATTTTATAATACCCTCTGCAAGGATATAACTAGACTATCACAACATAGATCTGACTACAAACTTTGTCAACACTCGAATGTACAAAAACGGCACTTATGGCCCACTGTGCCGCCAGTGGACTTTCATCAAATTTCGAAAATTTAGCTTGGAATTCGTGTTGTAGCCAGACTACAATAGCGACCACTATGGTATTCTCCTTTTATTCTTTTTGTGTAAAGTTTGAATGATATGGATGCGGTCTCTGTGCAACAAAACTGAAATCGTATGGTAGTAATTACAACTGGTAGAATTCTACAACTGGTATTGGCGATTTAAGTCTAGCTTGAAATTCGTAACGTAGTGTATCTTCGTATACGATAGTTTGGAGAATCTTTTGTTACTTTCTACTTTATTTTTTCTTTTCCTCTTATGTATCTAAAATTCAATCAACGAATTGGGTTTTTGGAATTCTTTATAATTGCGAAGCAGCTATTAAGACCAATCAATTCAGGGGTCAAGTAATATCTGCATTATTTAAAAAGGAATAAACAGCCAATCTTTTTTTTTCGAAAGCATCAGGTGCAAATGGAATGTTATAACTGAAATAGTGTAGTCATAAATTATGCTAGGAAATGCAGGTTTTTGGCTACGCTAGTGCATTCTTTAATCTTTTTCTTTCATTTTTGTAAATTTGTTTTGGGATATATTAGAGTATAGGAACGATATGATTTAAAATAAAATACCAATGAAAATTTAGTCACAAAATATTATTAGATAAATATTAAAACTAACCAGAAATTTGTCAAAATGGGACTTAATAGAATTGAAGAAAACTTAGCTGATGAGATCTCAGTCGCCTTATGCTTAATTTGTCGGAAAGCAGTATGGGACACGCAGGAGTTCGAAATTTTCATGCCATCATCTATTTCATAAAAATTGTATATTCGAATGGATTGTTCAGTTTATGTAAGTCAAGTCTATAATATACGTATCAACGCATTATAAACTTGACTTACATGGCAGATTTAGAAGAGCAAAACGTGCCGTTTGCATAGATAGAATCCGAACGTCCTGTAAACATATGACACAACACAACAATAAGAAAACAACTTGGAAGATCTCAAGGAAATGGGTCCATATACCTCGTAGAAGCTTATACGCTAGTAGAAGACCAGCGCGAGCCTCGATAGAGTCCATAATAGACCGAAGAGTGGGACAACTGGGAATTACAGAGCAACAGGTAAATGCGTCAGCGCAAAACCAAAGTATTCCTATGAGTTCATCTACAGTCAGACTCAGATAAAATTACACAGCTAATTCATAGTTGAAATGTAAAATTTGAAGGTTCGTCAAAAGGAGTTACGGTCGAAGAGTTTCTTTATCGTATCAAAACGTAAACTGAGGATTGCTTAGTCCAAGATTTTAATGCAGTATGCAAAAATTTGCATATTCTTTTAGTAGGCAAAGCTGAACAGTGGTATTGGAGGTACAGTAGAGATGTCGTAAACTTTCGTCATGAATTATTGTATATAAGTTTATTAGGGGATGTAGTCTCTAGGAGAGCAAATAAAACATCAGCCAATTTTCAGTATGCTAAACGCCACATTGCGAAAGTAGAAGAGCCAGAAAAGTTCGAACTATCCCTAAAGATGGATTTAAATGTGTACAATGTTGAAGCAGTGCAAGCCACAGTTAAAGTATTTCAGTGTTGGAATTGTGATGCAGAAGGAAATGGCTGGGACAACTGCTTAGAACCTCGCACTATATTTTGTTACGTGTGTGGCTCGAAAAACGTACCAAACCCCGTAAACCCCAATGTAAAATTTGTTACGACAAGAAAGCGGAAAACTTAGTGAAAAGTCCATCTGTAAAAGCTCGGATGGCCCCGAAAAATCTCTAATTGAAATATTAGCTGATTTACCGGGTAGCTCGGAACCAATGGAGTTAGCAAACAAAATACCAGACTTACCTTTTAACTGTTACTGGCGTCTTATCCAGTTATATCGTCAGTGAAACCCTATCAAAAACGTTAGAGAAATTATCTCAAAGTGCGTAGTGGAATTTTTGGAAGCAACCCAATTTCAACCCGGTCACGAACAAAGAGATCTACTATGCGATTGCGAACTTTTTGGAATAATTTTTCACCGACAAAAAGTTTTTCGAAAAAATCATCTATTTTTAAAATAAAACTCAAAAATAACTTTAATTTTTGATTTTAATTTTTTCCCTCAACCGATAACTTTTTGAGAAAAAATAAAAATCGTTTGTGATTTATATAAAAAAAAATTTACTGACTCAATTTTTATTTATTTATTTATTTATTTATTTACGTCAACTAACACAGCAGTCGACGAAAAAGCTTAAGCTAAAGACAGATAGTAATTAAATAAAGAAGGTAGCTTAGCTTTATACACAACTAAACATCCACGGCCCGGTGGAGGTGTTTTATTTGCACAAGGTGCCAGCTATGCCCCGATTCACAGCCAATGTGGCCAGGGATGAGTTGCAGCCAATCCAAGTCCAGAATATTTTCATTGGTTTCGCTGTAGATGATTAAAAAGTATAGCGCGAAGAGAAGTGACAGAAAGATGAGGAGAGATAAGGTGAGAAAGGTTGTTAAAAGATTGGCAAAGAACACGAAGAGGTTCGTGAAGAGAGTAGTTAGTCAGACATCTACTAAGGTGAATAGGAAAAAAGTTTCTGGTCCGACGTGAGGGAACACAAAAATACAGCGTATCTAGTAAATTGGTAGAAATGACTTCGCCGTTGACTAGTTTATGGAGAAAGAGAATGCCAAAAACAAGCCTACGGTTATAAAGTGAAGGAAGATTAATAAGAAGAAGTCTATCAGAATAAGAAGGTAGGCGAAGACCCGGGTCCCAATTTAGACCGCGTAGCGCAAACATTAGGAATTGCTTCTGTACCGATTCAATACTACGCTGGTGAACATCATATTGCGGGTTCCACACTGGCGAGCAATATTCTAGAGTAGGGCGAACTAACGAAGTGTATAAAACCTTTGTTACATAGGGATCATCAAATTCTTTGGCCCAACGTTTAATGAAGCCGAGAAGGCAGCTTGCTCTGTTGACAATTGAAGAAATATGAACATTAAATGAAAGTTTAGGGTCAAACATAACGCCTAAGTCTTTGAATGATGGAACACAATCTAACAGAACAGACTTAATAGAGTAATGAGCTAGGAGCGGAGACAAACGACTGAAAGTCATAAAAGAACACTTAGAGGCATTAAGGTGTAATTTATTAACGTGGCACCAATCACAGAACGCATCGAGATCTGATTGCAAGTACTGTTGGAAAGAAGGATCATTATAGGAATAACAAATCTTGACGTCATCCGCAAACATGAGCACGCGTGAATGCGCCAAGGCCAAAGGCAAATCATTTATAAACAATGTAAATAATAGTGGGCCCAGATGACTGCCTTGGGGTACACCTGACGTAACTCGAACAGTTTTAGATATCGAGGAACGAAAAGACACCTTTTGGGTTCTGCCAATAAGATACGACTTTAACCAACCCAATAATTTTGGTGAAAAACCCATGATGTTAAGTTTCGCGAGAAGCAAAGAATGATCAACCGTATCAAAAGCCTTACTGAAGTCAGTATAAATAACATCAGTTTGACACTTTTTACGGAAGCCATGGTGTACAAGGGTAGTCAATTCTAAAAGGTTGGTAAGCGACGAACGACCTTTCATGAAACCATGCTGACAAGGAGAAATAGTGGATCTGGATAGATGTTGAAGAGAAGACGTAATAATTTTCTCAAACAGTTTAGGTATTGCCGAAAGTTTGGCAATGCCACGGTAGTTGGAAACATCCGATTTGCTACCCTTTTTAAAAAGCGGAATAATAAATGACTCCTTCCAAATATCAGGAAATCTACAAGTCTCACTCGATATAAAGAATAACCGAGCTAAAGGCTTAGATAGGGAAATAGAACACATTTTAAGGATGCAACTAGGTATATCATCAGGCCCGGGAACGAAGGAAGACTTCATAGATGACAAGCTAGAGAGAATACAGTCTTCAGTAATACTGGGAAAAAACATACAATTTAAATGTGGGATTGAAAAGGGATAGGGTGTGGGATCCGAAACAGTAGTAGAATATGTCGACTGAAAAAATTTAGCAAACAGATCTGCAATATCTAAATCATTATTAGCAGACTGGTCGTTAAGTCTGAAGGTGGAAGGTAGGACATTAGAGCGTCTTTTGGAATTGACAAAGTTGTAAAATCTTTTGGGGTTATTATAAAATTCAGCCTTACAGCGAACGAGATAATTGTTGTAGCATTGAGTATTTAAGAGACAAAATTGAGATTTGGCTATACAATAATTTGCATAGTCAAGTCGCGAACCAGTTTTTTTAAATCTTTTAAAATATCTCGATTTAATGTTACGAAGATTAGAGAGCCTACGTGTGAACCAGACTGGCGAGCTGGAGACGGTAGAGACATTCACATAAGGAACGCATTTATCAATTAGAGAATTAAGAGCAGAATAGAAAAACTTCACTGCACAATCTATATCGCAGCACTCAAATAGAAACGACCAATCAAAAGAGAAAATAAGGCTGTTAAGAAGATTGAAATTTGTTTTACGAAAACATCTACGACGAGAATTTGAGATGTTTTTAAATAAATTAGTAACGGAATTGTAAGAAATAGTAACTTCAATGGTAGGATGATAAGGATCTTCAGGTTTCACTAGTGGCTGTGTTTGCGATACAGCACTAACAGTGGGATCAGAGACAAAAACAAGATCAAGGATTCTTTTAGAACAGTTAAGGAAAGAATTCAACTGATATAGTGGACATTCAAGTAGGCTATCAAGAAAAACATGTTGAGATGAAGGAATTAAGAAAGATAGATTATCATCAACAAGCCAAGAAATATTAGGCAAGTTAAAATCACCTAAAACTATAAGAACATCCCGATCTTTAAGACGACCAAAAATAGTTCGTAAAGCATCAGCATGGTGCACGTAGATCATGGTATCAGAAGCTGGAGGAATATAAGAACAAGAGATATATAGGCTAAAGTTAGAACATGTAACTTCGACGCAAATAAACTCAACACCTAAGGGGAGATCAATCGGCACCACACTTGAAGACAGATTCGAGTTTACAGCAATGAGTACTCCACCGCCACGACGACCAACACGATCAAGCCTATAAGAAATAAAATTATTAGAAAGAATTTCATTATCTAGAACAGAGGAGTTAAGCCAAGTTTCAGAGAAAGCTAATATGTCAGCTGAAAAGGTTTGGCTATCACAGAAAAGGTTCGACAGCTTGGTAAGAAGTCCTCTTACACTTTGATAATGAATGCAAAGACTAGACGTTATTAGTTTTTTGAAGCAGAAGATAAAGTAGGAAGGTGGACAGGCAACGGACGAGAGCGCTTATTGGGCGCAAACTCGTGTACAACTAGGCCCTCTGGCCAAAAATTAGGGTCAACCATAGCTGAGAAGTACTCATTTGGTACTGTAATTTTAAAAGAGGAGATTTCGCGAGGCCTAGAAAACTTAAACTTTTGAATTAAAACCTTAGCAGGGCAAATATTACCAATGTAAGCTGCCACAGACGACTCAGAAGTATCTGGAGCAAGCCTAGAAATAAATAATTGTTTGCGATGGGGCACTACAGTTAGTGGAGGAGGAGGAGCATTGGGATCCGCAAGTGATTGAGAGCCGGCATGATCCTGTGATTGATCAGAGTTCCCGTGAGGGATAGATTGAGGTACACCAGGGCTTGTAATGGGTACTTCAATCTGAAAAGAAGAGCATAAAGAGGGACAAGAAGATGGTGTAGGCGAAAGTAAAATCGGAGAAGAAGTAATAGAGAGAGCTGGCGACTGCTTACGAGGCAACTCAAGGGTACATATCTTGTGCAATTTCTCAGAAGGTGGAACAAATTTGAATTGCGACAATAATTGAACGCTAGAGTCACACTCGTTTGACAGCTGTTTGGCCAGTTTGTTTAAAGAAAGAAACCTTAAACGAAGATCCCTATACATACGGCTAAAATCAAGCTGCTGGCTGGCACAAGATGGGCAAGTCCATCGCATTAAGCCAAGCTCAGGCTTAGACACAGACAAACCAGAAAATTTGTCGTAGTCGCGGCCATTGAGGCCAGCACATTTTAAGTGAATAAGATTATCGCAGAGCCAACAAGATATTGCTCTATACTGATCATCAAAACGATCAGAATGTTTGCAATTAGGTAGACAACAAGCCATTGAAAAGCCGAAAGAAAGGCAAAAAAATTATATATATATAAGAATATATAGAAAAATTAAATTCACAGCACAAAGATAATTATTGATAAATAATCAATAATTACAAATAAAACAAAGAGACAGCTAGAGTGCACAGCACAACAGAGAGTGCAAGAACAGTTATAAGCCGAGCTTTGAGAGGCGGCCTTACAAAAGTGATTACGCGGGAGAGAAGCTAAGCACAAGCACAAAGCAGAGAGAACAACAAAGCCACTAGCACTGATGGTATGATGGGGGCGATGAGGGGAGCAACTGCAGAAGCAATGACGAAAGAGAAAAAAAAAGAAAAAAAAATATGTAATTGCACCAAACACTAATCACGAAAAAGAAAAAACTGTTTAAACTGATTAATTTGGCGAATTATGGAAATAAAACACAAGGGAGTCAAGCGAACAACACCAGCGGAAGTGTAAACAAATTAAGCACAATTAAAATTGAGAAAAAACAATAAATATTAATAAAACTCAGGAGCTATGCAAAAACACGACCGTCACGTCAGAGAGCAGAAAGCTTTTTTTTGAATTATTAATAGTTTTCTTTGCAAAAATACACATACAATATGAAAAAAATTTTAAAATTTCCAATTCCAAATGTTTTTTAGCTTGAGAACAAACCAATAGATTTCAATAAACATGGTACAGTTGTGTTTCAATTAATGAATGCAGCAAACAGCTTCGTCCAATTTTATCACATTCAAACTGGGCACCATTAGAACCGTTATTAACAAGAGGGCCTGGGCTTATTTCGGTCGAAGTTTGTATACCCTTATACTCTTACCTTAAAAACAGGTGTCAAAGCCAAAAAAAATGTAACTAAAGCCTCTGGTTTTCCGTTAGAACAATAGTATCAATTAGCAATCGCTGTATCGGTTGCCGAATTATTTACAAATTACTTGTGTTTAAGTGCGAGAGTAAGAAGTGAAAGAAAAACCAGAGGGCCGGGGCTAACTTCGACCGCGTCAAAGTTTGTATACCGTTGCAACATTTTTGGTAACTCTTTCCATACCTATAGCCATCAAAGTGGAAAAATGTTCAAGCTAAAAGGGCTTATGTGTCCGAAAGAACGGCCTACAATCTTAGCATAGGAAATAACGAAGATATTGATCAAAGTCACTGTTTTCCATCGATCGTTCCTATGGGAGCTATATGATATAGTTACCCGATCTTTATCAAATTTGGCACAGTCATTAACAGATATATTAAACTAACAAATGTTTAATTTGAAAGTAATCGCGTTAAAAGTAACGAAGTTATTGGCAAAAGTCACTGTTTTCGAAAGATCGTTCCTATGGGAGCTATATGATATAGTCACCCGATCTTGATCAAATTTGGCATAGTCGTTTATATGTGTAATTAACTCACCAATATGAAATCTCACGACAATAGCTCAGAAAATAACGAAGTTATTAAGAATAGTCATCCGATCCGGCTGAATCCGAGATATACAACGCCTGCTGTATATACAAGCCTACATGCAAAATTTCAGCTCTGTAGCTCTTACGGTCTAGGAGGAGTTTGCGTTGATCCAGACGGACGGACAGACGGACAAACGGACGGACGGACGGGCCGACATGGCTATATGAACTCGTCTCGTCATGCTGATCAAGAATATATATACTTTATATGGTTGGAAATGCTTCCTTCTATGCGTTGCACACTTCTGATTAAAATTAATATACCCTTTTTGCAAGGGTATAATAATGGGTCGTAAACGTAAAAGTGTCGCATGAAGTTTGTTTGAATTTTCTGTGGATGGCAAGAGTTCGAAGTGTGTAGAATTGGTCACAGCTGAGCGAGTCCCATTTTCCCTTTTGGATTCTAAGCCTTTCAAGACTTTGACAAAACAAATTTTCGCTAGTCTTAACATGACACCAACATAACTTGAACGCCACTAGTCCGTCTGCATCAAATTCTCAAATATCAACTCAATCGAGCTGTGCTAGTGGTCCTGTCGAGCCACCAAGTGAAAGTACTTGTTCTCTCCTGAAAGAATATTTGAACTCGTTCATGGTTGATAATACGGTGACAGAAGAAGTCGACGACGAAATTACGAAAGCAATTGTAGAGATAGATGCTTATAATCCCAGTGGATTAGTATGGACGTAATGGGATACTGGAAGAAAAACCAGAGGGCCGGGGCTAACTTCGACCGCGTCAAAGTTTGTATAACCTTGCAACTTTTTGGTAACTCTTTCCTTACCTATAGCCATTAAAGTGGAAAAACGTTTAAGCTAAAAGGGCTAATGTGTCCGAAATAACGGCCTACAATCTTAGCATAGGAAATAACGAAGATATTGATCAAAGTCACTGTTTTCCACTGATCGTTCCTATGGGAGCTATATGATATAGCTACCCGATCCATATCAAATTTGGCACAGTCATTAACAGATATATTAAACTAACAAATGTTTAATTTAAAAGCAATCGCGTCAAAAGTAACGAAGTTATTGACAAAAGTCACTGTTCGTGACTTTGCCATTTGTATGGGAGCTATATGATATAGTGATCCGATCCGGCTGAATCCGAGATATACAACGCCTGCAGTATATACAAGCCTACATGCAAAATTTCAGCTCTGTAGCTTTAACAGTCTAGGAGGAGTTTGCGTTGATCCAGACGGACGGACAGACGGACGGACGGACGGACGGACGGACGGACGGACGGACGGACGGACGGACGGAGGGACATGGCTATATGAACTCGTCACGTCGTGCTGATCAAGAATATATATACTTTATATGGTCGGAGATGCTTCCTTCTATGCGTTGCACACTTTTGACCAAAATTAATATACCCTTTTTGCAAGGGTATAAAAATTGTCTATCCAATCTCTACAAGCTGGCGAAAGATGTACAAAGTGTACATGCAACCCAAGCGTTGAAAGATCCTTTTCTGCATTGAAGCTAATTTTAAGCGACCTTAGTCCAGTAATAAATCAAGCAGGTGGCAGCCTGCTAAGTATTCCATCAATATGGGGAAGAGGATACGCGTCCTTACGAGTGCACTGATTCACTGCTCTAGAATCTAAACATAATCGAACTTTATCGCCACGTCTCACCAATACACAATTGGAGCTCCATGGGCTGTTGCATTCTTCCATGATATCTAAATCTAACATTCTATCTATTTCCGTGAACATTAGCTTCTCAATGGCCGGTAAAATTGGCCAATGCATTTGTTTAATGGGCCTAGTACTATCAACTTCAATTTTATGATCAATGAGATGTGTGCGACCCAATCCTTCTTTATCGTAGCAGGGTAATTTAGCAATTGCAAAATTAAGTTTTTGCTGCTGAGACTCAGACAAACGGTGCATTTTCACGGAATCTCCATGATCATTTCCTTTTTCTTCAATAATATCCGATACTATTAGTGGGTCTTCCTTCAATCTATCTATTAAACCAAATTTACGCCAAAAATGTATTCCAAGATATATGTCTTGTTTTAAATCAGGAATAATAAAGAAATCAAGGGTTTTGGTAAGTTGTCGATACGTAATGTCACTTGTCAATTTACCTTTAACAAAACATTCAGAATTGTAGGCCGTAATTATTTTGCCTGAACAATTGCGTGTTTTAGGATGCTTTAAAAACTCTTTAGCTACCTTACTTTCTAAGCAACTAATATTAGCGCCACAGTCTAAAAGAGCAGTGAAGGTCTGGCCTTCTATCTTTATTTCTGTGTGCAATCGATTATATGATCGGGAAAATATACTGGAAATCAATTTCTTGCGGTTATTTCTAACCTTCTTCCAAAAGAAGCGTAGTCTATGCGTAGAGCGCTTAGACTTAATCATTGGTCGTATGCTGTCTACTTCACCAAAGATGCGATGAATTATACTGAGCCAAACGTAGGTGAAGAGGACGAAATGGGCTTTTATGGACTGTTGTCGAAGTTGGTTCTACATTTCCTTGTGAATCTGTTTCTTTCCTACAAACAAGAGGTTCACATTCCTCTGTTTGGGAATATTTATCCTTCATTATTGGTCTGGATGCGACAACGAAGTGTTGATCGCCGCATCCGTCGGTCGGTTTTCCTGCGGGTTGCAATTACGACAACGCGGTTTAAAAACATTTACGGCTCCGCAACGATAGCAAAATACAGAACGCGGTTCTAGACAGATATCAAAACGGTGTCCAGGCTTCCGGCAGTTCCAACATGTAAACTTATGTTGAAAAGCTTCCACCTCCTCCTGCATATAATTCTCGAAATTAGAGTCTAATTCAGCTATCTTTGAACGATGTCCAAAGTATTCTTGGTCGGTATGCTCTTCATTTGTTTAGCAAATAGCTCGTGGGTGCGTACTTCCTGTCTCAGATGAGATAAGGTAAAAATTCCTAGATGCATAAGTTCATAACGAATTGCCGACTTTGAATGTCTAATTAATAACTTGACTAAAGAATCCTCTGAAAGTTGTGTGTTTAATCTTCTGCGATGAAATTTCCAAAAGCAATCATTCGCTTTACCTGCGAAAAGTAAATACAAATGATCACAAAGTACTTGATAATCTTCATTTAAATTTTGTTCTGCTAATGAACGAACTCTGTATAGGAAATCCTCTGAATGCACTCCTTCTTTGGAACCATCAAATTTTATTCGCCAACTTTGCATAATGCTTGCTGCTTTTTCGGGTGACAATGTCGAATTTGCTCGCGACCCTCTATTTAAGTTCTGAGTCTCACTACTAAGATTTTTAGATGTTTGCGTGTGGTTATAGTGTTCCTCTTGTCTGGGTGCCGGGAGGCTGAACGCTGCAGAACGTTCTGGAATGGGGTTTGTTTCGTTGCGCTCAAGTCGAATAGAAGCTAACTTGGCGTCAATCAGCAAAGCTAAATGGTTTACTAATTGTTTCTGTTGTGCTTGGATAGCAGTATCAAAGTTGTATAATCTGGAGGGGTACTTGGTCTCTGACTTCTAGCTTGAGTAGGCGGTGGCCTATGTTTACATGAGGTGGTCGAAGATCTCGTGCCGATCCCTCTCCTTTGAATTGCTCCCTGATTACGAATAGGTTTGGTCTTGGTAGGTCGACCAGGTCCTGAACGAGTATTATAAGGGGTCACAGGCCGAGTCGTGGGCTCGTCTGATTTACTAGCTTCTTCCAGTTCCGTTTCCAAGTCAATATTTGATCTTACAAGTTGTTTAATCTTACAAGGATGCTTGCAAGTGTGGCATAAATTCGAAGTTTTTAAACACTCTGTAATACACTTATTGTGAAATCTGTGCTTACAAGGCGACGAAGCAATTGCTTCGCTTCCATTTAAAGTTTCATGGCAAATGTCGCAAAATGGGTAATTTTCTTGCAAAGCTCGCGCAATGCTCTCGTGACTGTGTCTAACAGACATACTTAAATTTTTCTTTAATTAATTTAAATTATATAAATTTGGAATCCGCCATCATTATCCAATCCTATTGCCGTTTACAAAGTTGATTTGATCTGCACAAAAAATAGATTTCTATTAAATCTTAAACAAAAATTCCTATTGCCGATTTGTCTGAATGACGATTTCCTAAACTGGTCATATACCGACATACGCCAGCCATTTCCTATTCCTGGTCCAGGTTCTTTTCACTCTAAACAAATTTAAGGTCTAAGAATGCCTATTTTATAATATTGCAACTTTTCAACGACTCCATTGGTCAGTCAACACGTTATGACCGAGTTGCAACTGCAATTCCTAACGATAGCCTCAAACTACAAAGATCATAAAATTTGCGATCCTGCCTAGAGTCATACAAAGATACGTCATACGATGCTGTTGCCGCCAATAGTTTCTTCTGGTCGACTAATCCGAAAATTCTCGAATTACTATCGCGATTCACACAAGCAATCTACAACGGGCACCATCGCATTACGAGTCTGCATAACTAGCTTGAAAGTAAAATTAATCTAAATAACTAAATGTATGATAATGAGCAATAACATGTGTGTGGATACTTTGGTGGTGTAGACACCCGATTAGTAGTGGGGTTGTCCTATGTTTTATTCGGGCCTCATGATTCGGCTCCATTACTGTAGTGGTGTTCTAAATTATTCGGGTCCCACGGGTGGGCGCCATTTCTGTGGTAATATACATGTGCACGTGTAGTTGTTAGCTGCCTAATTTTTCTACGTTGCTAACGATAACACAAGCGTATGCTAAAGATCGGGGTCGTGTACTTCTAGCGTTGCTTTTGCTTAGCTCGTCGGATGAGGGGGGGTTCTGTCCTCTACTCTAAGCATACGCACGGATCATACAGAAAAAAATATAAGTGCACTATCAGAAACTAAAAGGATGTAAAAAGGAAATATTGGACCAGATCGGGATACTATTAATTGTGCGGACGACTTCTCTGGATTAGCTAAAGCTGTTGTTCGCTAACCCTTTCTGTACCCACCCTACCTTGGCAAACTATTGGGTTTAATTGATTGCCCCTTAACATACTCTTAAATGATCTTAGACGATTTGTAACGGCAGCATAGTCATGGATTCAGGCGACGGACTCCTCAATGAATTAGTTTACACAAACATGACGAAATTTCAAGTTACGGGTTTAATTTCAAACAAAAGGGTTTTCATGACTTAATATTCTAAGAAATTACAAAATAAAGATATGTAAAAGATATAGCAAAATAAAGTTAAATACGATAATAGAGCAAATATAGATTCAAAAATTCATAGTAATTCAAAAGAGATTCGGGTTATGTGGCCGCGTGTGCCAGTTGGCAATGAAAAGAAATATTTATATATGTATATACATGTGTGTGTTAACTCACGATTTATCCAACGGTGCGATCTCTGGGATTTGCTGTATAATTTAATTATTAGAAAAATGAAAGGCAACAAAGCCAATCTCAACGCATTACATACCCATTAGGTTTCCTACTAAGGAAAACGTATTTTACTTAACCAAATAGACACTTGATTTTAATAATATTTAAAGTTTCGTTGCGTTACTTAAACTAATAATTCATTTAAATTTTCTTTTAGTTCAGCAAAAATTTACGTTAATAAAAGAGAGAAAAAGTATAAAAAGGTGTTGCCGTTGTGCAACAAAAAAAAAAGTAGTATCCAAACCAAAGGGCTGCTACGCCATACTTTGCGTACAGATGAAATAAGAAAAGGTAGCAGAACTACTACTAAGTATGCATATGCACCAAAAAGGAATCGAAAAGTAGTAGATGGTATTAGCCGGGGAATTGCTTCATTTCATCACCAGACTATTTTAGCCTGGCCTATGGCGATGATTATTGATGAAATGGAAGGGTTGATAAAATAAATCCGAGGCTCGCTGGTGTCTTAGTTATTGAAGGATGTCTCTTTTTGTTCCAACGAAGAAAATATCAGCGATTGGGCTGGGGTACAATCAACCAAATTGTCCCAAAGAAAATGAAAAATCAAAGGCTGCTTGAAAGCCAAAAGTTGCTTGGTCGACGCCACGCGACCGAAATATAAATTTTAACTGAAATATAACGGGGTTTAAATTCTAATATTAAATTCTAAAATTTATTCTTCGAATATTCACTAATATTTTTATTCACTTTAGCCAAATATGTATATTACTGTTTTGTGCAGTCACTGCACTTTTTAATGATGATGTAATAGGCACGTGTTTCACAAATATATATGTAAATTAAACACTTCCTTCACTCACGGGTTAAAAAAATGAATTTTTATTTATAAAGTCACTTTTATTACAATACAATATGTTAATATTATAACTGAAAGATGCTGACTTTGGTGAGCGAATTCGGCGGAGTTTAAGCGAAGTTACCGGTTGGTTTGTACTTAGGCTCAAGACTGATTTGCTATGGTTCAATTATGTTGGATGAAGGCTTGGGTAATCGACGTCGTCGCAGGCGGCGGCGTTGGCTGAGTCCAATAGTCCACTTTAAGTGCGTGGGACCATTCTTTGTTTACACAAGTGTTCAGGACCATTCTTTGTTTATTGCCGAAATTTGTGGCGTGATTCTGCGTATGCACCGAACCCGACACCATTCTTCTAAGGCCTGGGAAAATGGGGTGCAGGCTTATTGTTTATCCTAGCGATCGGACTGTTACTTGAGATTGGCGATCATGCGACAAATGGGCATGTGACGATTGAGTGGGGTTGACCAATGGGTATTGCATGTGATGATGAAATAGGGTTGGCCAATGGGCATGCGGTTAATGGGCATGTGTTGACGGACTTGGGTTTATGGCTTCTATGTTATGGTATGAGTTGTGATAGAAGTGCTTAACTCCTCCCCCTTTAAGTGCGGACGTCCTCGGTCGCAACAACATATTGGACAGGCCCGATTGAGACTTCCATTGGTGGACCATGGTTGCCTGTTCCGTGGCTGCAGTATTTTTTAATGATGCAATATGTTATCATCGCAGCTGCTAGAAGAGTTAGAATAATCCAGTTTGACGAAGACATAATCAAGTTGTTTCTTTGGATACGCTCCAGATTATTAGTATTATTGATGTGTAACTCCTTGATCATTTCCAGCGATAGCTTTTCACCTCTCTGCTGCTTATTTGATAGTAACTGTAACAGCGGTGGTTGAACCTCGGCTTCAAAGCGTGTCTTCACAATATACCAGGAGTCTTCTATAATGACTGTCGCGTTTTCCGCTTGGATTATGAAGGTGCCTTCTAGGGTGATGTTTTCTCCATTGATGCTGATGTCTCCTTGGAATTGGTTCAGCAGCAAGGTACCGGGCATTATTTCCGAATGAGATTTTACGTGCTGATTGTTGATGACCTTACATTGGGGATTCCTTCTTTGCAAGTAGGCTCCTATACATTTACTGTTTTCTAAATTAGTCAGATCTTCCAGTTTACAAATTGTCTTACCATTATGAATTTTACAATTACTCTTATTGGTTAACCCGAAATATTTCTTGTTACATTTCATGATGTTTTCATAGTCTATTTCTTCTATAAATTTTTGATATTTAATTGGTATTGCTAGGATTTGTTTACAAATTTCATTAATTACTCTGGGAAGGCTAACAATATAAAGGAGTGATTTACCATCTGAGGCTACACTGACCTCAGCAAACTCTATTAATTCTTCAATGTTTATAAATGTTAAACTTTCTTCTTTAATTGTTTCGATGAAATCTATTTCGGTAGAGGATAATATTAGTGAATTTACTGTATTGGCCTTGGCCCAATCGATTGCATAGATAATATTTGTTATTTCTTCTCTTAGAAGACTCAATTTAAATTTGGTTATTTCAATTTCTTTTGACTTATTGTTAGATTCGGGTTTACCTCTAATTAATATGGTATTAGTTATTTTAATTAAATCATTTATCTTATTCTCTATTAGATTATTAATTACGACCTGCCGATTATTGTTTACCAATTGTTGATTGATCTTATTTACCACAATCATATGATCTTCGTGATCAGGTGTGCCCGCTAACCATTTCCACGCCGTGCCAAGTATATCAAGCGACCTTTTGTTTCTAAACTGCATCGGCTGAAGCCTCCTCAGTTCATTCTGTATCCGCGTTATCTCATAGGCCAAAAAAGGCTGATACGGACTTAGGTTTGTCGAATTTTTGACGACTTCTTTTAAAACGGATATGGACATTTGATATTTTTCTAGTTCGATGACATGGACGATTTTAAAGGTTCCATTCTGGCGCGCGGCTAACCCGGTTTCCAACATGACCACTGTTGACTTAGTGTAGTCTAATATGGTTGTGTGACCCCAGCAAAGTGGTAACATAAGCAATCTGTCGGAAGAGGATGTTTATCAATATTTCAAGTGGTTTTTATAAACTATCCTGCCTGACCTGGTTTTAATTTTGGTATTAAGATCTTCGGCTACTATTTCTTTTTTGTATCTAGACGTTAGTTTCGAACCTAATCGTTTATTAATCCTAACGTAGATGGTTTCACCTGGATCGTAAATTTTTATGGGTTTTTTTGTTTTGTTATGGTACCCTAGGTCTTTGTTTTGTTTCTTTAAGATGTTTTCCGAAATCTTTTCCCTTTCGAGTGCTAATTTTTCTGGTGTATGGATTAAATTTGTTGCGAAAAATGCTTCTATTGGCTTTTTATTGGTTGTACTGTGGATTGTTTTATTGTATTCATCCACAGCCTTGAATATTAAATCCTCAAATTCCATTTCGGGGTGCTCTAGCTTCAAGCATCTCATTATTTCCGTATATGTGGAATGAAATCTTTCTATTTGGCCGTTGCTGGATGAAGTATAAGGTGGGGTAGTGTGGACTTGTATCCCTAACTGATTATTTAAAAGAAATTTGATTGATGCAGAATTTAAAGCTTTTTCGTTATCCATTACCACGGTTTTCGTCATACCGAAGGCTATCAATAACTCGCGTAAGGGCACTTTAAGATGTTCTGCTGCTTTTGAGTTTACGAGTTTAACTTGCGCATACTTAGAAAATTTGTCTATGGCTGTTAGAATGATCTTATTTTGGGTGGAATATAAATCTATATGAATTATTTCGCCTGGATATGTCGGAATAGGGGTTGGTTGTATTTCTTGATTCGGAGGGTGTCGTTGATACTTTGAGAGTTTACATGTTTGGCAAGAGTTTACTATTGCTTCTACTTTTTTCTTCATACCTGGGAAAAAATACTCAGATAAAATTTGCTTTTTATTTCGATGGAATTTCTATGTGCTCTAAGGTGTTCTTTAATTATGATTTCTTGTTCTTGGGTCTGATCATGGACATCTACAGTTTGAATTTGGGTGAATCTTGCCTTGTAATTCCTAAAATGCTCCGGAAAAATTTGTTGAATTTTACCCATGATACTTTCAGAAGTGAAAATACCATTTACTATTCTCGGATCCATCTTTTCTTTTAGAATAGTTACAAGATCGTTTTCAGAATAATTACTTCTCACTATTGTATGTCTGTGGTATGTGGGGAATGGTATTTCGAAAGTGGTGGATTCGTTATCACCAGTGAGGATAAACAATTGGTTTTTAAAGACATTGATGGGTACTTCCATTGCTGGAATGAGTTCATGCCCTGAGCTTTCATCACTGTGGACTGTAGCTGACGTACTACTAGCATTTATGTTAGTAGGGTTCCTAGAGAGTGCGTCTGCTACGACATTTGAGCTACCCGGTTTATATTTCAACTCGTAGTTGTATTCCTCCAGGTAACTTTTCCATTTCTTCAGCTTTATGTTGTTATTTTTTGGGCTGAGAGCATAAGTGAGAGTCTGGTGGTCGGTGTAAATGATCACCTTGGATTTGCCGTATACATACATTCTTAGCTTATCCAATGCCCATACTATTGCTAGCATTTCTCTTTCATTTGTGGCATAGTTTTCTTCAGCTTTGGATAACGCACGGGAAAGAAATGTAATGGGTCTCCCATTCTGTTCTAGAGAAGCTCCTAGTGCGATGTTTGAGGCATCGGTGGTTAGATGGAACTCTTGTTTAAAGTCAGGGTATGCTAGCATAACGTCTTGTGACACTAATGCATTTTTCACTTTCTCAAAGGCATCGGTTTCGGCTTCACCGAATCGGATTTCGATCTTACTTGAGACATTTTTCTTGGCTCTGCCATGTTCTCCTCTCAATAACGCAGTCAAGGGTCTAGCTAATTTAGCAAAATCTTTGATAAATCTTCTGTAATAACTAGCTAATCCCAGGAAGGACCTTAGTTGTTTTAGGTTCTTTGGTATAGGGAACTTTTTAATGGCTTGGATTTTCTCTGGATTGGTTTTAACTCCTTCCCTTGAAATCACTACGCCTAGGAAGTCAACGCTATGTCTTAGGAATTTGCATTTATCTACTTGGACCTTCATATTTGCCTTGGACAAGGTAGAAAATACCAAAGCTAGATGTCGGAAATGCTCTTCCTCTGATTTACTGAATATTATTATGTCGTCGATGTAGACGTAACAGATCTTTCCAATGAGATCTCTCAAAATATCATCGAGAGCTCTTTGGAATATTGATGGGGAATTCTTTAGGCCGAAGGGGAGTCTCGTGAACTCGTATTTCCCTCCATTCACGGCGAATGCCGTTTTTTCAATATCAGATTCCTTAAGGGAAATCTGATGAAATCCGCTCTTTAGATCAAGAACAGAGAAATACTTATTGTTGCCCAACTGCGCAACCATTTCTCCGATTTCGGGGATAGGATACCTATCCGAAACTGTAACTGCATTGAGCTTTCTATAATCTATGACCATCCTATATTGCTTATTCCCAAGGCTGTCACTCTTTTTAGGGACTATCCACACAGGGGAATTATAGGGCGACCGTGAGGGTCGTATTATACCATCTCGTAATAATTCTTGTAGCTGGTCTTCTACTACTTCTCTTAGAGAGGCTGGATATGGGTAATGCTTGGTGTAGACTGGAGTGTCTGTTGTCGTTCGGATTTCTCCTTGGACATTAGTAGCATAAGTCAATTTTTTATTTGGGTCCGCGAATAGCGATTTGTACTCCTCTTGGAGCGCCTTTAATCCTAATTTCTGCTGATTAGTGAGCTCATCTGATTTGAGGGTATGGACCTGATGGGCTCGCATCTGCTTCACTTTAACAACATGAGAGTTGTTGACGTATAGTAGATCTTTCCCTACATCAATGATAGCGTTTAACTCTCTTAGTGAGTCATTACCTAGAATTCCGTGGAACGGATTCAGATTAGGTAATAGGAAGAATGTTATTGGTTTATTGGGTTCGTTAAATAAACCCAAATGGATATGGCTGGTTATTAAAATGCGACCGCTTACGGTGTTCGCGTAAAACTTGTGTTCATTCGTTTTTACATTTTTTGCTATTTCTGGTTGGACATAGTTCTTGTTCGAGCCGGTATCTATCAAGAAGTTGTATGAGGTTCCGTCTTTGTCCCGGACAACAAAGTACGGCAAAGAGGAACACTTTAACCTAAAAAATTAACGGTGTCCTCGATTTGTGGTTGTTGAGGCTCCTGCGATTGTGGTCTGGTTTCCTCTTTGTTCTGTGGGACTAACTCTGAGTTGTCTCCTTGTGAGGTATGTGGCAACCCTGCCAGACCGATAACGGATATCGAAGAGATATCGGACGTAAGGTGGCAACGCTCGGGATTTTGGAGAGTGACAGCGAACAAGGGTAGACGTACAAAGAACTAAAGAATAAATTAATATTTAAATAAAGTATAATTAAACTATAAATTACGAGTTGTTACATTGGCGACGACTGGGAGAACTCGGTGGAAAAGAGAAACGTTAAACTAAGTTGAGTAGATTGAATTGTAATTCAATTTTTATTGTTAAGCGACTGTGGTGAAATAGCGCGAGTCGTACAAATGTACGAGGAGGCTACAAGAAAAATGATACAAAGGTATCAGGATAGCGCGAATCGTACAAATGTACGAGGAGGCTACATGAAAATGATACAAAGGTATCAAGATAGCGCGAATCATACAAATGTATGAGGAGGCTACAAGAAAAAAATTGATACAAAGGTATCAAAATAGCGCGAATCATACAAATGTATGAGGAGGCTACAAGAAATTGATACAAAGGTATCAGAATGTCGCGAATAGTACAAAGGTACAAGGAAGCTACAAGAAAATTGATACAAAGGTATCAAAAGAAAAATTAGCACGAATCGTACAAATGTACGAGAAGGACACAGGAAGATGATACAAATGTATCAAAGTAGTGGTACAAATGTGCCAGGAGAGCACGATGGACGCAAATGTGTCTAGTGGCATATTCAATTGAATGTGTTACACATAAGAATAAACATATAATTTTTGTTTATATTTTTAGGTATTGGAACTTTCTTTTGAAAATCATGTCGGAAATAAAACCGTTCCTTTGCGACACGATTGACAAATCGCTACTCCGGCATGAGTGGGAAAAATGGCTAAGGTCTTTTACATTATATCTTGACGCGGAAGATATCACATCAATACCCAAGAAAAAGAGCAAGCTTTTACATTTGGGTGGCCCACAACTGCAAGAGATAATTTACAACATTCCCGGAGCGTTAGTTGATTATGATGCTCAAGAAAACAATGATGTCTACAAGGTCTTAGTGGGCAAACTGGACGAATATTTTGCACCGTTAAGGAATTCATCGTTCGAGAGACACCTTTTTAGGAATTTGTCACCATTGGAAGGCGAGACATTCAACAGATATGTAATTCGTCTGAGACAACAACTTGCAAAGTGTTCATATGGCACAACAAAGGCAGAAATTGAAGATATTTGTCTTGCCGATAAAATAATTGACTCATGGGCTTCAAATGACTTGAAGAAAAGATTTTTAGAGAAAGAGCAAAAGCTGAGTGATCTAATAGATGCTTGTCAGGTCCATGAGCAAGTAAATAAGCACTCGAAAACTATGCTGGCTGAAGAGGTAAGCGACAGCGTCAACAAAATTTTCGCAAGGAAACGTTTCGGGCGAGATCCACCTAAGGCTTGCACCAGATGTGGGCTTGAGGATCATGATGCTAATAATGGAAGATGTCCAGCGCGGGATAAAGTTTGCAAACGCTGCAATTTGCTTGGTCATTTTGCCAGGCAATGTAGAACTCGGAACTCAAAGAGGTCTTCGGACGCGGGAGGATACTCCAATCCAAAGAGGCGCAAGGTATATGCAAATGTTCAAAGCGTCGAAGATCAAGTGAAAAGCGATGATGATGAGGACAAAGAGTTGGAGTGTTTTAGAATTGATGGTTCGGCAAGAAATGATGACAACATTAGATGTAACATTGGAGGTGTGTCAATCGGAATGATTATTGATTCAGGATCACCTGCGAATTTATTATGTGAGAAGCATTGGAAAATGTTGTGTAATAGCAACGCTGTTATGTGGAATATGAGATCCCAGACGACTGACAGATTTAAAGCATACGCGACTGAAGATCCGCTCAGGGTTCTTAACGTTTTTGAAGCACCAATAAGTGTGAAAACGAACCAAGAAATGATTGCTACTTTTTACGTAATAGAAAAGGGTAGTCAATCGCTTCTGGGGAAGAAAACGGCCATTCAACTCAAGGTCCTAACGTTAGGGTTAGATGTTTGCCGTATTGAGACTTCATTGCCGTTTTCAAAAATAAAAGGCAGAGTGATAAAATTGGCCATTGATTCCAGCGTGAAACCAGTGCACCAACCTATGAGACGGGTTCCAGTGGCATTTGAAGATAAAGTGGCAGATAAGATAAAAGACGCTTGTGATCGTGACATAATAGAACCAGTAAGGGGTCCGAGTGCATGGATCTCGCCGGTGGTAATTGCGTTCAAGGAAAGCGGCAAAATAAGGCTATGCGTTGATATGAGGATGGCAAACAGGGCTATCCAACGGGAAAATTATCCACTACCAACCTTTGAAACTTTTATGACAAAAGCCAGGGGTGCGAAATGGTTTTCGAGACTGGATCTCAAGGATGCCTATCATCAGCTTGAACTTCATGAATCTAGCCGCGAAATAACAACTTTCGTGACACAGCAAGGGCTGTTTCGATATAAACGTCTTCTTTTTGGCGTTAATTCGGCACCAGAGATTTTTCAACGGGTGATGGCGGAGATCTTGGCACCATGCAAAAATGCACATAACTATTTGGACGATGTAATAATTTTTGGAAGAACTGAAGCTGAGCACGATAAAGCGTTACAAGAAGTGTTGAATCTGTTTGAGATCAATTGTGTTTTGTTAAACAAAGATAAATGCGTGTATAAGGCAAAAGAGCTTAAATTTCTGGGACATATCTTATCGAGTGACGGCATTGCGGCAGATCCAGAGAAGGTGAAATTGATTTTGGATTTTCGACCACCTGAAACAAAGGAGGAACTGAGAAGCTTTCTGGGACTGGTTACATACGTTGGAAAATTCATCGCCGATTTGTCGCATATTACAGAGCCATTAAGAGTACTACTTAAAGTCAATAGCAAATTCGTGTGGTCGAGCGAACAAGAAAAAGCGTTTGTTAACTTGAAAAATCGGCTAGCTCGTATCCCGGAACTTTCATATTTTGATCCAAATAGACGAACACAGATAATTGCAGACGCAAGTCCGGTAGCACTTGGTGGTGTTTTGTTACAATTTGATGAGAGAAATGAATCGGTTATCATTAGCTTCGCTAGTAAGAGCTTATCGGAAGTGGAAAGGCGCTACTCGCAAACCGAAAAAGAAAGTCTGGCGCTAGTTTGGGCTGTTGAAAAATTTTTCTATTACGTTGCGGGTTTGGAGTTTGAACTCGTCACTGATCATAAACCACTGGAGGCGATCTTCAAACCAACATCGAAACCCCCGGCGAGAATAGAACGTTGGCTTTTGAGACTACAGGCTTTTAAATTCAAGGTTACATATCGCCCTGGAAAGGAGAACATTGCCGACTCAATATCAAGACTTTGTAAGGCTCAGTCATGCGATTCTTTCGATAAAGGAGGTGACTATAACATCTGTCAAATTGTTTCTTGTGCTACACCAAAAGCAATTGCTATACCAGAAATAGCAAAAACAAGCGTTGTGGACCGAGAGATATCAGCTGCTGTTTCACATCTTAAAGACGATAACTGGAATGAAGGTTTATCAAGCTGTTATTACCCGTTTAGAGCTGAGCTATCAACAGTGGGTAGCATTCTGTTGCGTGGTACCCGTATAGTGATACCAGAAGTTCTACGGCAGAGAGTTTTAGAGTTAGGGCACGAAGGACACCCTGGCGAATCGGCTATGAAGCGACGAATGAGAGCGAAGGTGTGGTGGCCACGTTTGGACAGAGATGTCGAACAGCATGTGAAAATGTGCAGAAGCTGTTTATTGGTGTCACAACCAACCCGTCCACCACCGATGAAGCGGCACGTTTTTCCTGACGGCCCGTGGCAGTGCTTAGCAACCGACCTGTTGGGGCCTCTACCGAACAATGACCATGTATTGGTGCTGATAGATTATTTTTCGCGTTATCAGGAGATAAAATTCATCGGCTCAATATCATCGCAAACAATTATTACGGCATTTAAGGAAATATTTTCCAGGCTTGGCATACCGAGATCGTTAAGGACAGATAACGGCCGGCAGTTCGTTAGCGCCCAATTCAAGGACTTCTGTGAAGCTAGTGGCATCACTTTGATTACGACTCCTCCATATTGGCCGCAAGCCAACGGTGAAGTAGAAAACATGAATCGTTCATTGGGCAAACGCCTTAAAATTGCGTCGTTAAATAAGGGAAATTTTAAAGAGGAGCTACAAAAATTTATATTAACCTACAATACGACACCTCATGGAACTACTGGCTCTACACCTTCGGAACTTATGTTTAATAGGACCATTCGAGACAAGCTGCCGGACATTCGAGATATTATAGAAGAAGTAGTAGACACCTCGGCAAGAGATAATGACCTGATCAATAAACAAAAAGGAAAGCTTACAGGTGACAAGGTTAGAGGTGCTAAGGAATCCGACATAAAGGTGGGCGACAAAGTTTTACTAAAGAACGTTATTTTTCCCTCCAAATTGACACCCAACTTTGAAACAACGGAGTATAAAGTTGTTGAAAGGAATGGAAATGAAGTGGAGCTTTTTGGAAATGGGAGGAAAATCAGACGGAACGTGAGCCATTGCAAGAAGATACCGTCGAATGAGGGGCCGCCTAATAACTCGAAGGAGGACGCACTAACGCAGACTGATTCTCAACGCTTAATACACTCATCATCATATTCAGTGATTCCTGATCAACCTCAAGTGATACCCTCCGATCCATCTTCAGAGTAAATGTAACTTTCGACTCGACGTTCAACTCCAGAGAAACCGAAGCCCGGGTTAAAACTGAAGCTTATAAGAAAAGGAGAGGTGTGGCAACCCTGCCAGACCGATAACGGATATCGAAGAGATATCGGACGTAAGGTGGCAACGCTCGGGGATTTTGGAGAGTGACAGCGAACAAGGGTAGACGTACAAAGAACTAAAGAATAAATTAATATTTAAATAAAGTATAATTAAACTATAAATTACGAGTTGTTACAAGGTAAAATATTGCTGCTGCTGTTGATATTGTTGAACCTCAGAATATGGGACTGATTCAAAAGGGTCTTCTTGGCCCTGATAAGCAGCCTGATAATCGGACATATCGGAGTAATGCTCTTCTTGAGGCGGTATGGTGATATATTGTTCACCTGACGGACCGGTTTCGATATGGAATTGCCTCTGCACTTTATTGGGAAAATTTACGGTGGACTGGTTGACTCTCTTGGGAGCAAATTGTTGTGGTAAATTAACATTCGGTTTATTCATGTAGTTAACTTTTTTGGTTAAAATAGAGCCGTCGACATCCATTGGAGTTGGTGCCGGCTGAGGTTTCGGGGCAAATGGCCTCGGTGGTGCGTTGAAAAATACGGGGTTATTAGGTTGAGGGTATCTATTTTGTGGAATGAACACGTTTTGCATGGGTTTCTGATTATAAAGTTGTTGTTGTTGTAAGGTTTGGGTGGAATTGCTGGTATGAACGGTCGTTGAGGTTGCACGTTAATTTTAGCGTACTGTTGGGGTTTTGGTCCTACAGGTGGACGAATGTCACGATGGCCGATAATGTTTCTAGCCCTCTTATTATCCAACATATTGCACAATTGCAATGCATGCCTCAGATCTTTGGGTTCAGCTAAGCTCATTCTGTCTGAGAGATCTCCGTTCAGACCTCTGATGAAGGTATCTAGAGCCCTATCTCTGACCTGTTTAGCCATGGCTTCCATAGTCTCGGGAGAATAACCCATCGTTTCGATTTGGTCTAGTATTAGCGACATCTGTGTGTGAACTGCGAAGTAGAAGTCATGAATGGAGGTGCCCTTCTGGGTCATGGTAAACAGCTGATATTCTAAAGTGCTTAAATCTCGTCTGTCCGTATACTCAGTTAACAAACACTGCGAGATTGCGCCCCAATGTAATGCGGTGCGATAGACTTTCAACAATGTATTGGCATGGCCTGTAATTTTTCCTCGAATGGTCATAAGAATTGCATAGTATTTGGGTGTTCCCTGAATGGGGGCATACAATTCCATCAATTTTGTGGCGGTAGTAAACCATGTTGAGAAATCCTCACGGCTACCTGAGAATTTGTCAAGATTCTTTACGATGTCTGGCACTTTATCTAGTTCATGCCAATCATCCTGAACGCCAGCTGCCTGGTCCCTAAAGGGTATATGTCCTGACTGAGAATGATTTAATTGTTTCACTATTTCCTGTAACTGAGACGACAAAATTGTCTGGATAGCTACATCTAGTCCCTGAATTGACAGTGCTTCGATTCTATTTGCGGTTGATGCACTTGAGGTGGATGCTGTCTGGGAATCAGAACCTGCTGCATGAATACCACCCTGCTGAAGGACTGCGGCTTTAACCCAGTTGTCTTTAGTCATTTTGGAAATGGATTGTTTTTTAATTAGGGTTAATTCAAGGTGTTACGGTATCGCGAATTCGAAAAATATAATCCGCGAAAATTTAATTTTTTGTTTATATTGATAAAAATTAATTTGAGGTGTTACGGTATCGCGAATACGAAAAATATAGTCCGCGAAAATTAAATTTTTTGCTTATATTGATAAAAATATAGCGGTATGTCCGCTAATCTTGGATTGATAGAAATATAGCGGTATGTCCGCTAATCTTGGATGGAAATGGCTTGTGGTATTATACAAAATTTTCAATATTATGTGGTTATCTTTTATAAAAATATTTTTTTCAAAATTTCAAAATTATTTTCTCTACTTTTTTTTATTACTTATTAATTTTTTCTTAACTTTTCATTATTTTCTTTTTCTTTTTTGAATATTACTTATTATTATTTTCTTTCTTAATTTTTCATTATTTTCTTTTTCTTTTTCGAGTGGGGAAAAAATTTAATTAAGGATTTTATATAAAAAAAATTTTTTTAGTTTCTTGATATTGATTCACAAAATTTTTTCACCCACTGTGTTTTCACAATAAAAATTTTATTTCGGTTTTCTTTTGCTTAAGTTTATTTTACTTAACTTACGTTAATGCTATCATCCTCGGTGCTTTTTACTGATCGGTTTGTAGGAGGTCTCGCTTTTCCAACGTCGAAGGTACTAACGCTCCTGGGCAAACACTTTTGGGTTTTCAGTTTTCCTCCGAACTAGTCTTAGAGGAATTCGCAGCGATTAAAATGACCCTGTCTGATTCGTGGTATAGTTCGATATAGTGTTTTTGTTTCACTGACTCTAAAGGCCTTTAACGCGTTTTTTGGTCACGAATCACTGGTATCTTTCACTAACTCACGATCACGTTGTATTTAGCAGGGTCCCTGCTCGGGCGCCAATTAAACACTTCCTTCACTCACGGGTTAAAAAAATGAATTTTTATTTATAAAGTCACTTTTATTACAATACAATATGTTAATATTATAACTGAAAGATGCTGACTTTGGTGAGCGAATTCGGCGGAGTTTAAGCGAAGTTACCGGTTGGTTTGTACTTAGGCTCAAGACTGATTTGCTATGGTTCAATTATGTTGGATGAAGGCTTGGGTAATCGACGTCGTCGCAGGCGGCGGCGTTGGCTGAGTCCAATAGTCCACTTTAAGTGCGTGGGACCATTCTTTGTTTACACAAGTGTTCAGGACCATTCTTTGTTTATTGCCGAAATTTGTGGCGTGATTCTGCGTATGCACCGAACCCGACACCATTCTTCTAAGGCCTGGGAAAATGGGGTGCAGGCTTATTGTTTATCCTAGCGATCGGACTGTTACTTGAGATTGGCGATCATGCGACAAATGGGCATGTGACGATTGAGTGGGGTTGACTTATATACAAGTTAAGCACTTCTATCACAACTCATACCATAACATAGAAGCCATAAACCCAAGTCCGTCAACACATGCCCATTAACCGCATGCCCATTGGCCAACCCTATTTCATCATCACATGCAATACCCATTGGTCAACCCCACTCAATCGTCACATACCCATTTGTCGCATGATCGCCAATCCCAAGCAACAGTCCGATCGCTAGGATAAGCAATAAGCCTGCACCCCACTTTCCCAGGCCCTAGAAGAATGGTGTAGGGTTCGGTGCATACCCAGAATCACGCCACAAATTTCGGCAATAAACAAAGAATGGTCCTGAACACTTGTGTAAACAAAAAAAGGTCCCACGCACTTGAAGTGGACTATTGGACTCAGCCAACGCCGCCGCCTGCGACGACGCCGATTATACAACATAATCGAATCATAGCAAATCAGTCTTGAGCCTAAGTTCAAATCAAAATTTTTTAACTCGTGAGTGAAGGAAGTGTTTAATTGGTGCCCGAGCAGGGACCCTGCTAAGTACAACGGGATCGTGTGTTAGTGAAAGGTACCAGTAATTCGTGACCAAAAAACGCGTTAAAGGCCTTTAGAGTCAGTGAAATAAAAACTCTATATCGAACTACACCACGAATCAGACAGGGTCATTTCGGAGGAAAACTGAAAACCCAAAAGTGTTTGCCAAGGAGCGTTAGTACCTTCAACGTTGGAAAAGCGAGACCTACTACAAACCGATCAGTAAAAAGCACCGAGGATGTTAGCATTAACGTAAGTTAAGTGAAATAAATTTAAGCAAGCAGTCCTCGGTAGATGAGTTTTCTAAGTGGCCTAGTCATTTTAGTCAACTGAACAACGAGGATCCGGGTTCGAATCCCAGGCTAGTGTATGGATGTAGTTTTCGTCTAAGCCGAAGGCCTTAGTTGCCAGTGCTTGTAAAATATAGTTAGGTTGATAGTTTACAACTATATCCTATACTTTAATATAATATAATAATAATAAATTTAAGCAAAAGTAAATCAAAATAAAAACTTTTATTGTGTAAACACAGTGGAAAAAAAACAAATTGTCAATCAAGATCAAGAATCAACTCTTGTTAAAAAGAAAAGAAACAAAGAAAAGTAGAAGCTAAAAATTTTTTTATATAAAATCCTTAATTAAATTTTTTTTCCCCCTCAAAAAAGAAAAGAAAATAATGAAAAATTAAGAAAGAAAATAATAATAAGTAATATTGAAAAAAAAGGAGAGAAAATAATTCCGAAATTTCGAAAAATATTTTTACAAAAAATAACCACATAATATTGAAATTTTTGTATAATACCACAAGCCATTTCCATCCAAGATTAGCGGACATACCGCTATATTTTATAAATATAAGCAAAACAATTTAATTTTCGCGGATTATATTTTTGGTATTCGCGATACCGTAACACCTATTTCCTTGAATCAATCCTAATTAAAAAAAAAATCCATTTCCAAAATGACTAAAGACAACTGGGTTAAAGCCGCAGTCCTCCAGCAGGGTGGTATTCATGCAGCACGTTCTGATGCTCCAACAGCATCCACCTCAAGTGCATCAACCGCAAATAGAATCGAGGCACTGTCAATACAGGGACTAGATGTAGCAATCCAGACAATTTTGTCATCTCAGTTAAGGGAAATAGTGAAGCAACTAAATTATTCTCAGCCAGGACATATTCCCTTTAGGGACCAGACAGCTAGCGTTCAGGATAATTGACATAAACTTGACAAATTCTCAGGTAGCCGTGAAGAGTTCTCAACATGGTTTGCTTCCGCCACACGTTTGATGGAATTGTATGCCCCCCTTCAGGGAACACCCACGTACTATGCAATTCTTGTGACCATTCGAGGCAAAATTACAGGCCATGCCAATACATTGTTGAAAGTCTATCGCACCGCATTACATTGGGGTGCAATATCGCAGTGTTTGTTATCTGAGTACTCGGCAAACGAGATTTAAGCACTTTAGAACCAGACCCAGAAGGGCACCTCCATTCATGACTTCTACTTCGCCGTTTACCAACAGATGTCGTTAATACTAGACCAAATCGAAACGATGGGTTATACTCCCGAGACTATGGAAGCCATGGCTAAACAGGTCAGAGATAGGGCTCTAGATACCTTCATCAGAGGTCTGAACGGAGATCTCTCAGACAGAATGAGCTTAGCTCAACCCAAAGATCTGAGGCATGCATTGCAATTGTGCGAGATGTTGGATAATAAGAGGGCTAGGAACATTATCGGCCATCGTGACACTCGTCCACCTGTAGGACCAAAACCCCCGCAGCAACCTCAACGATCATTCATACCAGCAATTCCACCCAAACCTTACAACAACAACAACTATTATAATCAGAAACCCATACAAAAAGTGTTCATTCCCCAAAACAAATTCCCTCAATCTAATAACCCCGTATTTTTCAACGCACCACCAAGGCCCCGAAACCTCAGCCGGCACCAACTCCAATGGATGTCGACGGCTCTATTTTAACCAAAAAAGTTAACTACATGAACAAGCCGAATGTTAATTCACCACAACAATTTGCTCTCAAAAGAGTCAACCAGCCCACCGCAAATTTTCCCAATAAAGTGCAGAGGCAATTCCATATCGAAACCGGTATGTCGGGTGAACAATATATCACCATACCGCCTCAAGAAGAGCATTACTCCGATATGTCCGATTATCAGGGCCAAGAAGATCTTTTTGAATTAGTCCCATGCTCTGAGGTTCGAGAATATCAGCAGCAGGAGGAATATTTTACCTCACAAGAAGACAACTCAGAGTTAGTCCCACAGAACAAAGAGGAAACCAGACCACAATCACAGGAGCCTCAACAACCACAAATCGAGGACACCGTTAATTTTTTAGGTTAAAGTGTTCCTCTTTGCCGTACTTTGTTGTCCGGGACAAAGACGGAACCTCATACAATTTCTTAATAGATACCGGCTCGAACAAAAACTATGTCCAACCAGAAATAGCAAAAAATATCAAAATGAATGAACACAAGTTTTACGCGAACACCGTAAGTCGTCGCATTTTAATAACCAGCCATATCCATTTGGGTTTATTTAACGAACCCAATAAACCAATAACGTCTTCCTATTACCTCCGTTCCATGGAATTCTAGGTAATGACTCACTAAGAGAGTTAAACGCTATCATTGATGTCGTGAAAGATCTACTATACGTCAACAACTCTCATGTTGTTAAAGTGAAGCAGATGCGAGCCCATCAGGTCGATACCATCAAATCAGATGAGCTTACTAATCAGCAGAAACTAGGATTAAAGGCGCTCCAAGAGGAGTACAAATCGCTATTCGCGGACCCAAACAAAAAATTAACTTATGCTACTAATGTCCAATCCGAACTCCGAACGACAACAGACACTCCAGTCTACACCAAGCATTACCCATATCCAGCCTCTCTAAGAGAAGTAGTAGAAGACCAGCTACAAGAATTATTACGAGATGGTATAATACGACCCTCACGGTCGCCCGATAATTCCCCTGTGTGGATAGTCCCTAAAAAGAGTGACAGCCTTGGGAATAAACAATATAGGATGGTCATAGATTATAGAAAGCTCAAAGCAGTTACAGTTTCGAATAGGAATCCTATCCCCGAAATCGGCGAAATGGTTGCGCAGTTGGGCAACAATAAGTATTTCTCTGTTCTTGATCTAAAGAGCGGATTTCATCAGATTTCCCTTAAGGAATCTGATATCGAAAAAACGGCATTCGCTGTGAATGGAGGGAAATACGAGTTCACGAGACTCCCCTTCGGCCTAAAGAATTCCCCATCAATATTCCAAAGAGCTCTCGATGATATTTTGAGAGATCTCATTGGAAAGATCTGTTACGTCTACATCGACGACATAATAATATTCAGTAAATCGGAGGAAGAGCATTTCCGACATCTAGCTCTGGTATTTTCTACCTTGTCCAAGGCAAATATGAAGGTCCAAGTAGATAAATGCAAATTCCTAAGACATAGCGTTGACTTCCTAGGCGTAGTAATTTTAAGGGAAGGAGTTAAAACCAATCCAGAGAAAATCCAAGCCATTAAAAAGTTCCCCATACCAAAGAACCTAAAACAACTAAGGTCTTTCCTGGGACTAGCTAGTTATTACAGAAGATTTATCAAAGATTTTGCTAAATTAGCTAGACCCTTGACTGCGTTATTGAGAGGAGAACATGGCAGAGCCAAGAAAAATGTCTCAAGCAAGATCGAAATCCGATTCAGTGAAGCCGAAATCGATGCCTTTGAGAAAGTGAAAAATGCATTAGTGTCACAAGACGTTATGCTAGCATACCCTGACTTTAAACAAGAGTTCCATCTAACCACCGATGCCTCAAACATCGCACTAGGAGCGTCTCTAGAACAGAAAGGGAGACCCATTACATTTCTTTCCCGTGCGTTATCCAAAACTGAAGAAAACTATGCCACAAATGAAAGCGAAATGCTAGCAATAGTATGGGCATTGGATAAGCTAAGGATGTATGTATACAGCAAATCCAAGGTGATCATTTACACCGACCACCAGACTCTCACTTATGCTCTCAGCCCAAAAAATAACAACATAAAGCTGAAGAAATGGAAAAGTTACCTGGAGGAATATAACTACGAGTTGAAATATAAACCGGGTAGCTCAAATGTCGTAGCAGACCCACTCTCTAGGAACTCTACTAACATAAATGCTAGTAGTACGTCAGCTACAGTCCACAGTGATGAAAGCTCAGGGCATGAACTCATCCAGCAATGGAAGTCCCCATCAATGTCTTTAAAAACCAATTGTTTATCCTCACTGGTGATAACGAATCCACCACCTTCGAAATACCATTCCCCACATACCACAGACATACAATAGTGAGAAGTAATTATTCCGAAGACGATCCTGTAACTATTAAAAAAAAAAAAATGGATCCGAGAATAGTAAATGGGTTTTCACTTCCGAAAGTATCATGGGGAAAATTCAACAAATATTTCCGGAGCATCCAAATTGTAGATGTCCATGATCAGACCCAAGAACAAGAAATCATAATTAAAGAACACCTTAGAGCACATAGAAATTCCATCGTAAATAAACAAATTTTATCTGATTGTTAGTTCTTGAGTTATTGATAGCCTTCGGTATGACGAAAACCGTGGTAATGGATAACGAAAAGGCTTTAAATTCTGCATCAATAAAATTTCCTTTAAATAATCAGTTAGGGATACAAGTCCACACTACCCCACCATATACTTCATCTAGCAACGGCCAAATAGAAAGATTTCATTCCACATATACGGAAATAATGAGATGCTTGAAGTGAGAGCACCCCGAAATGGAATTTGAGGATTTAATATTCAAGGCTGTAGATGAATACAATAAAACAATCCACAGTACAACCAATAAAAAGCCAATAGAAGCATTTTTCGCAACAAATTTAATCCATACACCAGAAAAATTAGCACTCGAAAGGGAAAAGATTTCAGAAAACATCTTAAAGAAACAAAACAAAGACCTAGGGTACCATAACAAAACAAAAAAACCTATAAAAATTTACGATCCAGGTGAAATGATCTACGTTAGGATTAATAAACGATTAGGTTCGAAACTAACGTCTAGATATAAAAAAGAAATAGTAGCCGAAGATCTTAATACCAAAGTTAAAACCAGGTCAGGCAGGATAGTTCATTAAAACCACTTGAAATATTGATAAACATCCTTTTCCGACAGATTGCTTATGTTACCACTTTGCTGGGGTCACACAACCATATTAGACTACACTAAATCAAGAGTGGTCATGTTGGAAACTGGGTTAGCCGCGCGCCAGAATGGAACCTTTAAAATCGTCCATGTCATCGAACTAGAAAAATATCAAATATATATATCCGTTTTAAAAGAAGTCGTCAAAAATTCGACAAACCTAAGTCCGTATCAGCCTTTTTTGGCCTATGAGATAACGCGGATACAGAATGAACTGAGGAGGCTTCAGCCGATGCAGTTTAGAAACAAAAGATCGCTTGATATACTTGGCACGGCGTGGAAATGGTTAGCGGGCACAAATAAGATCAATGAACAATTGGTGAACAATAATCGGCAGGTCGTAATTAATAATCTAATAGAGAATAAGATAAACGATTTAATTAGATAAGATTTAATTAAATAAGAAATAGATTTCATCGAAACAATTAAAGAAGAGAGTTTAACATTTATAAACATTGAAGAATTAATAGAGTTTGCTGAGGTCAGTGTAGCCTTAGATGGTAAATCACTCCTTTATATTGTTAATTAATGAAATTTGTAAACAAATCCTAGCAATACCAATTAAATATCAAAATTTATAGAAGAAATAGACTATGAAAACATCATGAAATGTAACAAGAAATACTTCGGGTTAACCAATAAGAGTAATTGTAAAATTCATAATGGTAAGACAATTTGTAAACTGGAAGATCTGACTAATTTAGAAAACAGTAAATGTATAGGAGCCTACTTGCAAACAAGGAATCCCCAATGTAGGGTCATCAACAACCAGCACGTAAAATCCCATTCGGAAATAGTGCCCGGTACCTTGCTGCTGAAACAATTCCCAGGGACATCAGCATCAATGGAGAAACATCACCCTAGAAGGCACCTTCATAATCCAAGCGGAAAACGCAACAGTCATTATAGAAGACTCCTGGTATATTGTGAAGACACGCTTTGAAGCCGAGGTTCAACCACCGCTGTTACAATTACTATCAAATAAGCAGCAGAGAGGTGAAAAGCTATCGCTGGAAATGATCAAGGAGCTACACATTAATAATACTAATAATCTGGAGCGTATCCAAAGAAACAACTTGATTATGGTTATCAAACTGGATTATTCTAACCCTTCTAGCAGCTGCGATGATAACATTGCATCATCAAAAAATACTGCAGCCACGGAACAGGCAACCATGGTCCACCAATGGAAGTCTCAATCGGGCCTGTCCAATATGTTGTTGCGACAGAGAACGTCCGCACTTAAAGGGGGAGGACTTAAGCACTTCTATCACAACTTATACCATAACATAGAAGCTATAAACCCAAGTCCGTCAACACATGCCCATTAACCGCATGCCCATTGGCCGACCCTATTTCATCATCACATGCAATACCCATTGGTCAACCCCACTCAATCGTCACATACCCATTTGTCCCCAATCCCAAGCAATAGTCCGATCGCTAGGTTAAACAATAAGCCTGCACCCCACTTTCCCAGGCCCTAGAAGAATGGTGTCGGGTTCGGTCCATACCCAGAATCACTTCACAAATTTCGGCAATAAACAAAGAATGGTCCTGAACACTTGTGTAAACAAAGAATGGTGCCACGCACTTGAAGTGGACTATTGGAATCAGCCAACGCCGCCGCCTGCGACGACGCCGATTACCCAAGCAATCATCCAACGTAATCGAACCATAGCAAATCAGTCTTGAGCCTAAGTTCAAATCATCCGGAATTCGCTCACCAAAGTCAGCATCTTTCAGTTATAATTAAAACATACTGTATAGTAATAAAAGTGACTTTTTAAATAAAACTTTATTTTTTTAACTTCCTTTAGTGAAGGAAGTGTTTAATTTATATATATATGTATTTATGTGAATATTAATATTCACGTCTTTTCCCATTCAAAGTATCAAATTAAATGAAAAAGCCTGTAACAAAAATTCTGTTTCTAAGCAAACGCAATGCATGCGAACGAATTCTAACGGATCTTTTCCATGCTCTCTTCTTTGCTTACGCTTTGCGTTCGCTGTGCGAAATGAGAGTAAGAACCGTACCAAGTGAAGACATGTGCGTAGTACTCAAGGGGCTTATTCATTTATTCTTGCAAACAAACAAAAAAAAAAAAATTCTTTCCGAAATGCAATTAAAATTATTATTAATAAAGAGGGCTACTACAAAGAATAGAAATGGGTTTCCGGCAAGGGCAATCCAGCGGATTTTGGCACGAAGATTAAGAGAGACAGCAGACTGTTACTTTGGTTAACCGGGCGAGATTTTTTATTGGATGATCTTGAGGAATCATCACAGCAGAGCAAAGGTAATTTTAGTACTGACATGGAGCTGCGCCCAAAATTCTGTATGGTCACTACGAAGCAAGCGGATGAACTCTTTGGAAGATTCTCATCGTACACGAGACGCGTACGGATTCTGGATTGGGTGCTACGATTCAAAAGAAAAGGAGTTATGCTGAAGTAGTTCTGTTCAGAAGTGTACAAAAAAGTTCTTATCTAGATGAGTATAGTGAGCTCGCCATTGATAACGGAAGTAGTCTTCTGAAACTAACACCGGAGATAGATAATGATGGCTTGTTACGTATAAGCGGACGAATAGATAAAGTTTGTGCCGTTGATATGGACACTAGACGCCCAATAATTCTGCCATAGGGGAGCCACGTGACGAAACTGCTAATCACACATTATCACAACAAATGGAAAATGCTAATCACACATTATCATATCAAAATGAAAATACGATCATCGCTGAAATACTTCGGATGTTTTGGATTCTTCACCTACGCCAAGAGGTACGCCACTTGGGGCTTGACGGCCGACACTTGCCTTAAAGTCATTCATAACTTCATGAGGCGGCGTGGAGTCCCAATAAGAATCAGGTCTGATAACGGGACAAACATAGTGGGAGATGACCGAATATTCAGACAAGAATTGTATAAGAAAGTAGCTGCCGGGCTCGCAAGCGAAAAAATCGAGTGGCTTTTAACTGCCCATTGAATCCACATGCAGGCGGATGTTGAGATTTTTTAGTTCGAAGTGTAAAACAAGCTATGGGACATGCGCTACTACAAGGAAATTTAAAGGAGGATACCCTGTACAGCTTGATGTGCGAAGCTAAAAATATTGTTAATTCACGGCTTTTGACGCACGGGAACCTATAACTCCAAATCACTTTCTTTTAGGTACAGCCAACTCCACTCAGACTCCACATCCGCAAGAAGAGGATTATCACCCTACCTACCCTACTAAAGGAATATTGGCTGATTTGTGTCGCCGCACCAAGTGGTATCATTCGGTACAGCCGCTAGCTCGTCCTTATTTGCGACAGCGCACAGCATCGAGTTAACTGGCAGAATGGCAGAATCATCGAGGTGACCACCGGACGAGATGGCCAAGTACGATCTGCGAAAGTGAAGACCAGCACTGGAGAGTTTCGTCGACCGGCATGCATGTTAGCCAAACTGGATTTTCGTGAATCTAAGATGGACTAGATTCACGGTGGCGGGGATGTTGTGAAGAAATGCTAAAAGCTGTTAGAATTTAACTTGAAATGTAATTTGATATTGTTAGACTACACATAATTTATTTATAAGAACATATGATTGTTAGTGTTCTTACAACACTGTGTCTTAACACAGTGTTGGAAGACACTAGAAGGGCTAGTGTAGAAAAGCGGTCATTTGATATCGAGCCGTGCAGAGAAAAGCGTGAGTAAAATGCGCTATTAGCTTTAAGTTGATTTAATATGTAATATTTCTTAAGAAATAAAACTCTTTACTCATCAACTCCTCAACAATTTGGATGAAATTGGTACCAGGGGCGCTTGGAGAGGGTCAGGAGTTATTATAAGCGAAAGGGTCCACGGCGGTGTGGGTCGAGTCAACAATTAGGAAATATAATATATCCATTCGAATTGAATTCAAATGAATGAGTGACAACTACACAATGAAATGAATGAGTGTGAGTTAGTACTTGTCATATCTCCAAAAATACCTAACTCTGTTTAATGAAAGGCAATGAATTGAGTGTCAAAGCATCGAAGGCACTCGAATCATTAGAATTTTTCGAATTGACTCATTTTTATTGGGATGTTTAAAAGCAACAAAAACTAATTATTTTATCAAAAATTTAGGGAAAATAATGGCAAAAATCATGTTCTCTAATCCATCATATACACGAGGATCTACCTTTTAATATTACTTCACTAGTTGGAAAAAAAAATTCTTCTCTATCTCTGTAGGGGGTTTAAACCCGATAACAACACTATTGTAGTCTGAGTAGGTCCCCACTGAGCCACTGACCATTCTAGTTTTGTCGTATAGTAATTACATATAGTTCAAAAATAGACAATACAAATAAATACTAAATACTAAAATCAGAATTGGGATTCGAATGCATTCGAATCATAGCAACTCATTGGCTCACTTTCTAACTCATTAAATTCGTTTTGTTTCGATTGAATGTTGTGCGACTGATTTTTATGTCGCACACTTATTTTCTTGAAGTCGATTTTCAAAGACATTCAATTCATTCGTTTGGTTTTGAATGGTTTTGAATTAATAAATTTCTGTCAATCAAGATCCCATAAATATCCATATTAAAAACATTTTCTTAATTTATGTTTGTAAACATAAAAATAACCGCTTTATTTCACAGCTTCAACACATTCGACGATCTGCGCAAGGAAGGTCTGAGTAAGAGTTATAAATGAATTAATATGTATAATTATATCGTAATGAAGATTAGAATAGGTATATTTGTAAACATCTTGTCGTAAGAAATTTAATCTTCTTTTTTTCTTTTTGAATTCTTTTGTAAAATATAATGTCGAACGAATTTAATGATATTGGTCGCGTTTATTAAATTTGAAATAACCATGAATTCTGAATAAAGATTGAAATTCTGTCATGTACATGAAATCCATACCGAATGTATCGCTAATGTAATTTCTCGTGGCCTTGTATTAGGGCAGTTATGAAATATGTATGCCAACTGGCAAGGTAGGGAGGGTAGAGAAGGGATATGCGTTCACCAGCATGTCCGATAGTACACTTAATTTTTCTTTAATTGTGAAGTCGGTTAAGATTAGGCAAGAAGCCCACACCATCCATCGAAGGTCGAGCTATCCTTCCAAGGAGCCGAATTTCTTCGGTTTTCTCGTGCCTCGAACTGCTTTAGTGTCAATCCACGATACACCATTCAAAACGCGTTCACTACATGTTATAAAATTTAATATTGTTAACTTCGTTTATTTTAACGCCATTGTTTTCAAATTAAACATTTGATAATTTAATATATCTGTTAATAATGACTGTGCCGAATTTGATAAAGTGATAAACTATATCATATAGCTCCCAATAGTGAGCTTAATCAATTCGTTCGTTATTTCTAAGACTGTAGGCCGTTCTTTCGCAAACATTAGCCTTTTTAGATAAAACGCTTTTTCCACTTTGATGGCTATTGGTAAGGAAAGAGTTGCCAAAAATGTTGCAAGGGTATACAAGGGTGGAAGTTGGCCCAGGCCCTCTGGTTTTTAAGATATCCTCTACCCGACGTATTACAAATTTTTCCTTATATGCGCCGTTTTTTATCCAGCACATTGTCATAGTAGAGTCGCTCCAAGCATATATTTCGGCTGGTACAGCAATAGATTGCTAGGAATTGCATATTTCCAACTTAGGAATAGTCTTCCTATTTTTGATTGGATTAACTTTGTTATTACTGGCTATTAAGCAGGGACCGAAAATAATTATTATTTCCCAAAAAATTTTCCAAAAAATCATCTATGTAATAATTGTTACAAAAACTCTCAATCTTAATTCTTATTTTTGATTTTTAAAATAAAACTCAAGAATAGCTTTTATTTTTGATTTTTATTTTTTCCCTCAATCCATAACTGTTATTTTTGAAAAAAATTTGATTTATATAAAAAAAACAAAAATTATAAAAATCATTTAATGATTTTTATTTGTTTTTTCTCAAAAATGGAAAAAGTTTCAAAATAATTATTACTATTGATTTTTTTAGATTTATCTTTATTTTTATTATTTTATTTTGGCATATATTTTAGCTGCATATGCCTTTTCAGAAGCGTCAGCAAAAACATGAATCCGTAACAACACATTAGGCGGTGTCTTGATCCATCGGGGTAATCTGACTTCTTCCAGATACACCAAATTATCCCTTAATAATTTCCATTCTGTTGCTTCGATATCGAACAACTCTTGATCTCAATTTTGTTCAGCAAGCCACAACTTCTGAATGGACAATTTCCCTATTACTGATTCTGGTGCTAGCCAACCTTGTGAATAATAAATCTTAGCTATTGTGGATAACACCACTCATTTATTCACATTGCTGTTCGCGACACAGTGTACCTTAAACTTAAATTCGTCTTTAAATGGCTCCCACTGCATCCCCAAGGTTTTAATTGCTTCGTTCTCATCAATTAATACTAATTTAATACCATATTATCGCCAAATTATCAAATTCATTCCTGTTTTTTCCAACTTACTGGAAACCTGCTGTTGTCTATTTATATTTTCTTGTGACCTACTGCTACTGCTTGATGGGGCAGATAAGGGACTCCTTCACCCTTAGTTTCGATCATATAGCCCAAATCCAAATATTCTTTCTTAAACTTTTCGTACTCTTTTTTAAGTTTCGGTTACTCTAAAATTGTTTCTCTAAGTTAGTTGCTTTCGCCTTGAATCACCTAATTTCTTTTCTTAGCTTCTGTATCATCTTTTTCATCTGCCTTCATCTCCCAAAAACGCTCCATATCTGTGACATATATTGTTCTAGCTACTCATCTCCTTTTGACTTGGTACGCCATAAGATCGCCATTTTGACATATCCACGTTTGCTATTTTTAATGGAAGAGCTTTCATTAATTATGGCAATACAATTGCTTCAACTTTAAGAAGTTCTTTTTCAGAATCACGCGACTTCATTTCAATATCTACCTTATACTTAGACATTCTAGTTTTTGTTGAAGATATGTCACTTATTTCAATTTGTTGCTTGATCTTGGGTAATTTTAATATTTGAGCGGCTTCTTCAGATAAAATAGTACTTTGAGAACCACTATCAATCAAAGCTCTTAATGTTTCAAAGTCTCCATTCATTTTCTTTATGTGTATTAGGGCTGAGGCCAACAGTTTTTGTTGTGCCGTTACGCAGGTGTTTACGCTCTCCTGTTTTTCCCCAAAATGAAGTAGCCTTTTGCTGCATAATGAGCAGCACACTTCACTAGTGCACCTCATACATGGTTGCAGAAGTTCGCTTTACAGCTTTACAGATCGGACAAATTTTTCTAATCAGCGGCAACGGCACTTTTTAGCCGTTTTTTCTCCTCCGTTCTCATGGCACTTAGCGAGCAAAAAATTTGCTCTAAGTATTCCATGACATCAGATAGCAATTGACACTCTGACACTCTTATGTCTCTCTGTGAAATTTCCGAAGTATGTGTTGCGCCAATATTACGACAACTTTAATTTTAATAAAGTGTATTGGCTCATTAATTATGTCAATCACTGCTTTTGCAGTTTTTGCGAATTCATTGCTGATTATAGATCAATGATCCGACTTAATTGTTCGGAAAATACCCTTCGAATACCCTACGGCACTATAACTGTCAGCTAAACCTGACAATAGATGAGCTCCCATTGTCCTTGCTTCGCCCTTTAATGAGGATTTTAAATATTTGAACTTAAGAATCAGACATATGTCCTCTCGTTTTTCAAGTAATTTCGTAAATAATTGCACAAACAGGTTCTATTCAATAGGCTCTTTGGAAAATGTGGTTACCTGAAAACGGTAGTTCGCCTCTCACCGATACATTCTTAATCTTACAGTTTTCCTTATTGCTCATTTTCATTTCTAGCATTCACAATGAATTTCGGACATCGAATTCTAAATCATCCAGCATGCCAGTACTTTCTCCCATAAATAATTAATTTTAGTAATATATATCATCCGTGTCCCATTGCCTGTTGATTTCAACCTCTACCTCCAAATATTTCTGAAGCTGTAGGACTCTATCCATAAATATCTCCCGGTTAACATTAGCGTTTTTATTATTGGAGGTCGCATTGCCACGCGGCTCCCCTCTTCTATCATCAAACTTATCTGACATATTCGCTTCTGCTTCAGCGCACAGCGACTTACTAGTGCCCGAATTTTCTGAGTCTCCTGTGGCTATAATTTTGGCAACTATCTTTAACACTTTTTCGTGTATTTTATCTGTGTAATACTGATCCAAGGTCCCATACTGGAGCAATTTCTTATGATTGGGTATCCATCGATTACTTATCTCTTTTACTTTCTCTAAAACTGTGCTAGTTACGTTTATAGAATCTAGTGCTTCTATTTAGAACTTAACCTGGTATGCAACTCTACCTGCTTCTCTAACAATTTTGCAGTCTTAATAGTGAACATGGCGTAACAAATACATCAATTCCATCAAGATTATACGGATTACCCAAAATTCATAAAGACGGTACACCATTGAGATACATCTACTCATCAATTGGTTCTTGGACATATTAGTCAACATATTAAAAAATATAACGGCAGACTCAACATACGACGTAAAGAACGCATCAGCATTTAAGACAAGGATTAGTGACACATACGTTTGCGATGATGAAAGATTGATATCATCGTAGCCTCACTTTTGACACTATTAAGCAAAAATGAATAAAATTAAAAGCGCACACTAACATTCCAAAATTAACAATCATGGAAATAGTACGTTTTTGTATACAAGAGAACAGAGCATTTAAATACAAGGAAAACATATACAGATAACTAAAAGGAATGCCTATGGAATCACCAGCGTCACCAATAATAGCCGATATAATTGTGGAAGAACTCCTAGACAAAATGATGAAAACACTACAATGACCACCTAAAATTATGACGAAATATGTAGATGGCCTTTTGACATAATTAAAGAAGACGAGCTCCAAAACACACTTGACAACCTAAATTCATTTACCAGAAACATTAAGTCTACAATATAAATGGAAAATGGCAACAAATTGACATAACTATACTCATCAATACACAGACGAGGAAACGAGCTAAAATTAAAATGGTACAAAAAACCAACAGCATCATGACGAATCATCAACTTCAACTCCAAACATCCGAAGTCGATGATAAGGAATATAGCAAGAGGTTGTATACAACGGATGCTCAACATATCGGACCCAATTTTTCATAAAGAAACGAAGGAAGAAATTAGACGAATGAGATTCACAAACGACCAGCAAAAATCAGCCTGTGGGGAGGTTTTTGGTGAACGTCATAGCTAGTTTTTTACAGAGTATTTTATGTATGTCATCTACTTATATTAACCGAATCCCATGCCTGGGTGTTTATTCGAGAAGAATACAAACAAGTTTCGGACATCACTTCTTACAGCCGCTATAGATGATAATGCGCTCCGTATCTGTACCCACCCTACCATGAGCCTGCCAGCAAAAGTTAACACAGACTCCCAATGAGAAAGCTAGGACTTCTTCTTCTACATCAGGGAAATTAATAATTCATAACAAACTTAGCATTTATTAAAAGAATTAAAACTAATTAGCATCTGCGTGATATAGATTCGCTTAATTTTATCTACAAAAATTATTCATTTTCAAAAAAAAGGTTTAGCTAAATAGCTGAATATTGGTACACATCTTAACATTAGTTCAGACAAAAAACAAAAAAAAAAAAAGTTATACAATTATGTTGCTTGATTACGCTAATATCGTCGCAAATTATATTCACTCTAAATATTTTATCTATATATGTCCATTGACAATGTATTAAATGCTATTAAATGCTCACCCGAACAAATTGATTTCATCAAATAAGTTTAAACAAAGAATATATGGAACATTAGTTTTTGATACACTTACAGCTTGTTAATTTTTACCACGCAGAAAGATCTTTCGTTGTGTTGTTGTCGCTGTTGAAAATAGAAAGGTTTACATATTCCAAATAGAGCTAAAGCATCTAGTTACATTGTGAATTTACATGCATTCTCAAATTCTGAAAAATGAAAATTATTACTAACGAAAAAATACACTGGCATTGAATTCCATTTCCTTTAAAATTGAACCATTTAGCCAACAAACAAAAAAAAAAGGAAATTCAATGTGAACTTAACTTAAAATTGATTGTAAACTTCTGTGGAGCCTTATGCTGACTCATTTCACTTAATCCTGGTTATTTCGTCCGTTCCGAAGACGAATATAAAAAATATCCTTAGGCAAATTAAACGCCTTGGTTATACTTGAAAATAATTCCAAAATGCTTTTCTCATTTACTTAACGTGTTGAGTGAGGTTAGGTTTTGTTCGCAAGAAAGGTTAGATTGAATACTTCCTTCTACTGTTCATCCTTCATGCTCTAGGTTAGGTTACAATTGGGAAAAAGGTTGATGAAAAATTAAATAAATTATCGAAAATATACACTGCCATTGAACTCCATTTCTATTTAAAATTGAATCATTAGCCACCAAAAAAAAAAGAAGAAAATTCAATGTAAGCTTAAACTAAAATTGATTCCAAACTACTGCTACATTAACTACTACGGAGCATTATGTTGACTCATTTCATTTAATCCTGATTATTTCGTCCGTTCCGAAAACGAATAAAAATACTCCTTTCGAAAATAATATGGATGTATTTAAATATGATTCCAAAATGGTCTTCCCATCTACATAACGTTCTTGGGTGATGTTAGGTTACATTTGTAGAAGGGTTCGATTTTAATACATCCTTCTTTTGTTCATCCTCCATGATTTACGTTAGGTTAAAATTGGGGAGAAGGTTACGTTTCGTACATCCTTCTATGTTTTCTATCCTACACGTGTTCTGCTTCTATGGTCTGTATTACATGTGAGGCAGAATAAGCGGAAAGTGCGATGTTGACAATTATAAATGTCTCAACATTCGAAAATTCCACTTTGCTTCGTTAACGCCGTATCTATAATAACACTGTATAAGACACAAAACTATTTTGGGAATTTTTTTTGTTAACCTTTAATACCATCCGAGGTAAAAGTTAAATATATTTAAATCTTGAATTTCCAAAAAAATTTTGAGACTGCGGAAGAAGTGTTATCATATCTAATCTATATACCGCATGGTATGGAGAAATTTTCATCTTTGATGATAACTATTTTTAAGGTACAACTGATTTCTTGGATATGGATATCCCACTCTGTTTGATCAGATTGTAAATACGAACGAGTAAAGGGTAACTCAATCGAGCGATTCATTCTCTCTGAAGCATTTGATTGAGGGTAATATGCAGCTGTATATGTATGCTGAACTCCAAACATAGTTGAAAATAAATTAAATTCGTTTGAGTTAAACTGCACTCCATTATCACTTACGAAAATTTCTGGCACTCCATAGGATAGAAAAATCTGACTTTGAAGAAACTCTATAGTCGGTTTTGTCGTGAAGTTTTTTACTGGACAAAACCAATGAATTTGGTCAAATGATCTAACACAATAAGTAAAGCTATGTTTCCTATTCTACTCCTTGGATATGGTCCGAATAGGTCGAGTGACTAAAGATGAAACGGTCGTTCAGGCACTGTCTGTTTACCCATGTGTGGTGTTAATGTCCTATTAGGAGGTTCAGTACACTTACATACCTCACAATTAGGCACATATTCTCGAATCTCGAACACCATCCCTGGCCTATATTAATGTCTTTTTATTAGTTCTACGGTTTTCACCATGCCCCCATGAGCTGTAATAGTGGAATCTGGGCACGTGATATAACTTCTGCGATGATTCTTTGCGGCACCCACAATTTCCACATTTTCTTATTGCACTCCTCGGTACCATCATTATGTTCAGTCCTACTATAAACCATGGTACTATATGTTCTCGTCCCTTTCTATGACCTATCTCAAATTTATAACCTTGCAATTGCATAGCCCATCTCGCTAGACGCCCTTTAAGACTGCCCCATTAACCAAAATAGGCTGGCATGATCGGTAACAATCTCAAAATCTTGAAGTTCTATATAACAGCGATAGCGTTCTACACCCCAAATTACGGCTAAGCATTCACGTTCCGTGACACTGTAATTTTCTTCGCCTTCCAAAACCAATTGCACTATAACTGCACCAACAGCAACGTCGCTTGCTTCACATTGAAGAAAAAACTTTTTACTAAAATCAGTGTTTTGCAAAACGGAATCAGTCGCCAGTTGTCCTTTGAAATTATCAAAAGCTTTCTGCGCATTATCTGACCATTCAAACTTCGTCAATCGGCGCTGCAATTTTTGAAAAGTTTGCGATAAATCTTCGAAACCATCCTGCTAATCCTAAAATCCACGCGTTTGTTTTATGGACTTTGGTGTAGTCCATTGCAAAATCGATTTAATCTTGCTTGGCGGGGCATTGCACAATACGAATGGCATTACTCGAAATTGGTATGTATGGCTTCCAGAAATAGTAAATGCTTCCGATAATTCCACTTTCCAGTATGCATCCCTAAAATCTATTTTAGTTATGAATTCGGCACTATGAAATCGTGCGAATCAATACTTGGCAACGGATATGCATCTTTTGTCGTACACGCATTCGCATTCTTTCTAGCATCTAGACACTCACTTCTCACTTTGTCAGGTTTAACTACTAATCTCATCGGAGAACCCCACGGCCTATTTGACAACTCTATAACTCATAACTCTATCATTCGATCAAATTCGCTATTCATTAATTTTTCCACCGCTGGGGAAACGGGGTAAAACCTTTGCTTAATCGGCTTTGCCGATCCGACATCTATATGATGCTTAATAAACGTTGTTCGCCCAAGCCCTTTCCTTTCAAATGACAGGAATAATTAAATAATGGCTTTAATTTGTCTCCTTTGACAAATAGATAATGGTATGATTGTTCCTGCTTACCATTTGGAATTCTGAATTCGCTTTCGTAATCTAAAGCTGATAAAAAACGTGGCGCTAATTGAAACGCTTTCCAAAAATCTATTCCCAATATCATATTTATCTGAATGGATGGTATGATGAATAACTTTATCGGTCTGGTTTTGTCTTTATAGGTAATACCTAGCGTAATGAAACCGATAAATGGTGATCTTGTCCATCCGCTATTTTAATTTTGGATACTTTGACCAATCTTGTGAAGCCAAGGTCGACCCCACGCAATTTGTGTTCGCGCCGGTAACTTAAAGAACTAGTTCACGAAATTTAAAAATGATACTTCCGCATACAATCTTCCATCCGACTTTCAATGAATCATTGACGAAATAATAAAACGCTTAGTTTGTCTAACTACTTTCCAAAATGTTCGCAATCGCATAGTAGATCTCTTTAGTCCTGACCGAGTTGAAATTGGAATGCTTCCAAAAATTCTACTACGCACTTTGAGATAATTTCTTTCAAACGTTGTTGATAGGGTTTCACTGACGATATAACTGAACCGAACTCTCACAGATGGACCTTTCACTAAGTTTTCCGCTTTCTTGGCGTTAAAAATTATACATTGGGTTTATATACGTTTTACGAGCCAC
>NW_025814288.1:0-79725 GCF_018902025.1 Drosophila willistoni
TTTTCATATGTCATGTATGCTTTAGCAGATCCCTCTAGTAGTCGGTTGCCCAACGACCAACATTGGGCATCACTCAGTACTAACACTCTTGCCGCTTTCTCTTTTCACCAGAGAATTTAGGTACAGTAGTTTCGACATCTTTCAAGTTCATGCGACAATTATATTCCGGTCCACTTAAGTTCTACTCCAGCTCCATAACACGTGTTTTTAGCTCCGCCAGGTTTTTACGTGCTGTATACAATTCGATGCTACTAAGAATCAAAGCCAATTCGTCGGTTTCGCTCGCTTGTACGCTTTCACGAACATGCACGTTCGCGTCTGGTCATACAGAGGTCCTATAGAGGACATCGTCGGCAACTGGTTAGCACCCACTTGATCCGGTGTACTTGGCTGCTTAATGTTTCCCAAGCCGCGCTGCTTGATAAGAGGCTCCGGACCAACATCCACAAGTTGTCCGGCAAGCACATTTGCAGACACTGCTGGGCTGACTGGCTGCTCTTCGGGTACATCACTCTCTCCAGACTGATTCTGTGTCATGACTGCTTTTACCAATGCTCGCAATTGGTAAATTGACGCTTCTTTGTCGCAAGCTACTTCCTTGGCCGTAAAATAATGGGCTCTAGGGCCAGGGGTGGCCTAGCCCTTCTCAGAGCTAAACGGATTCAAAAAGCCAAGAATATCGCGGGCATCAAAGGAAAGAAAATTACCACTAATGAAAGCCAATCAGAATCTGAATATGACGAAGTAGAAATTACAGAAATGCCAAAATCCAATGACTCGGCACCAAAGGAGAATAAAGATCCACAGAAATGTCAAATGGCAAATCGCAAAATAACGTTCTATATTATAACAATACACACAAGGACCATTTGTGGTGTATGTAGACAGAGTAGATGGAAATAATTAAGAGATCAATAAAAGCAGATTACCAATTAATCCATTAGACCTAAATGCAGTTTTGTTTAAACTAAAAGTCAAAGACATAATAGCTGTCAATAAAATAGGATATGGACGTTGCAAGGTAGAATTTAAATCGGCAGCTTCAGCCAACGTATTTATTGTATCGGACCTTAAACAATATGACTATGAACCCAAGTTACTAAAGCATTTCCTATACAAAACTTGTGACGAGTCACAATACTTGGCAGCGTCTGACACCCCATTACCGTTCCCCTTCTGATGTATATATTTAAGTAAACTACGCCCATGCAGGGCCCCTTTGTTGGTTATCTTTCGTTACGCCCATGGAGGGCATATCTAAATGTTCCAACATGGAATTAACTGTAGTTCTTTTCGACAGACGATGCTCATGTTCTAAATCTATCTCTTTCTGACTAACGACTTGGCGTGAGTGGGCAATCTCTCAGCATCGGTCGCTGCGCCGCGAGCTGACGCCAAATGGAAAGGCAAAGAATCGAAAGTAAAAAAAGAGAGACGGCGATCGTCACGCGTGCCAAAGCACAAGACGCATCGTATGTTTTCACCGTTAGGACATAAGTAGGCAGAGCAAGGGTGGGTTTCGACAGCGAGTTAGAATTAGGAGAAAATCACTTCGCCAGTAGCCATGAGAGTAATCAGTCACATTGTGAAACAGTGAGTGCAAAGCAACAAGTGTAACCAAGTAAAACCAAGACTAGAGACCGAGTACCAGCGAGAGATCCTTCAGGATTAACAGGTGAGCCCATGACCAAAGTTCACCTTTATTTTTACTTGAGTGCGGTAGGGACCCAGATTTCCAAATATGTTTAGGATTAATTAATTATTAATAAAACGTTATAATATGATCATTTAACCTACCCGGCATTATTTTTTTATTCGGCACTGAATCTAGGTATACCCTATCCCTTCCCTTCTCCTTGGCCACTTAACCATTTGAGTTGAGCCGAAGGACCAGCGGACCTCGGCAGGATGAGTTATTCTCCTGCAGACGAAGTCAGTCACTCAAGGTGAGGAGGCAACGGATCTTGGCCAAGCGGCAGACGAGATCAGTCGTTGCAGTTCCTCTTCACCATCCCTTTCCCATAACCACACTAACATTCCCTTTCCCGCTTCCCTTTCTCTTCCAAGAGGCAACGATCTTGGCCAAGCGGGCTTCGCTTGGCAGACGGGATCAGTCGTTGCTACTCCTCTTGGACTCTCCTCCTACTACTTTCCCTTCCCCTTTTCCCCCTTTCATGTGGTCTCAGTCCCCAATCTTAATATTCATCAGGTCTCCAGATCAAATAAATGTTCTGTAGACTGGATCTGGGACTGAGAATTGTACCCCAGCCAGAGCTTCCTTACAAACTGAAATCATATTCCAGATCCCCACAAGATTCTCAGACGAAGAACTTAAGGAGTATATCTCAGCACCAGTGGACATACGCGAGATTAGTCGTGTGCGTAGAAAGGAGAAGGACAATCTAGTTGCAACATCTAGAGTTAAAATAGTTTTCAAAGGATCTCAAATACCAACAGAAATAACTTTCCTATACTCAAAAGTTCCAGTAAGTCCTTTTGTACCTTTTAGTCAATGCTACAGATGCTTCAGATTTAATCACTTGCGCAGCACTGCAAACAGTTAGATCAAAAGTGCAGCAAATGCTCCCTGTCACATGATAAAGAAGAAACCTGCACACAAACTATTTGTATCCATCTATCCAGAAATGAGGTAAAATTAGATATCCAGCTCTTTTCCAAGGACAAAATACGATAGACACTAATGATACAACACAATCAACAGCTAAGGAACAGCTACACGTTCACATCCCATATAATAAAACAATAAGAAACATGGAAAACAGACGAAACGAAGAGAGAAACTCTTCTGAAACAATGAGTACCTGGAAAGCGAATCTAAATGAACACAAAATTACTTTAAATGAGAAATACGTTAACACACATGAAAACAACACATTTAAACCAACATCCCCACCCATTACATCCCAATCTAATCAGCTTACTGACAGCCCCTCTGCTCTTGAAATGGCAGAAGAAGGCTTATCACAGCTGGCTATAGACATCTCCTCATTTATAACTAATCCAAACATTCAACTAAATTCAGTCCACTATAAATTTTTAGAGACACTAAGAGATAGAATCGCACAAACTAACACAAAAATAGATATTATGAAAATAAACCAACTTAATTAAATTCAAAATTCTTAAATTAATTCTTAATCCTTACTTAGTACCTTACACTCAACATCTTATTATAATAGACATATGAAGATTCTACATTACAATATACAGAGCCTAACGCATAAAAATAATAAACATCTACTAGAAATATTTTTAATAAACAACGACATTGATATTATTATATCTGAAATCTGGGTTAGCAAATTAAAACTTTATTTGCAACCCCAAAGCAGATGGATATGGTGCGGTAGGCAGTGTCCACTATGAACCTGAAACATAACATAATATATTTAGCGTCTATGCAGCGCAAAGTTTAAATGATGATCTTTTTGAGAACGGATGCAAAAATATTCTAATGAGGGCAAACCAGACTAATGGTTTAGCAATCATAGGAGGAGATCTTAACGCCAAATCACAAATATGGGGAAACACGATTCAAAACAACAGAGGAAACATCCTAGAACAATTACTAATAAACAACAAATTTTATTGTCTTAACAATGGCAGCCCTACATATTCACACAACACATCGAACTTTTCTACCTTAGACATCACATTAATTAACAACTACAACCTCAATCCAAAGTGGACAGAGACAAGCGCAAAATATCAAACAGCAACCATTTACCAATTATACTAGAACTAGACGAAACATTCGAAGTACAGAATCAAAAAATGACAAATCACAAGAAAATACTTCAAGACTTCTCAAAAATTCACATTTCTTCACTGGACAACCTGACCGCAACTACACAAAATATAACTAAACAGAATAAAATTTTTATGGACCCAAAAAACAGATACATAACTAAAAATATTGGGACGAACATTGTGACAGACTTTTGAAACTTAAAAATGCGTGCAGACAAAAATATTATATAACAAAACGTTACGCGGCCGCATTATCTATTTAAAAAGCAATAGAACACTTAATAACTACACACATAAGGTTAGAAAAAACAATATGGACAAGCTAATGGACGAAATTTCAAAAACTGATTCCACAAAAATGTGTGGCGAAATATTGATATATATTATTGAGGATCATTGCATTAAAATGAACCCACCTGATAGCTGGCTACTACCCGCTAGCAACTCAAACTTACTGACAACGATTTTCTTGAATTTTTAAATTCCCGCAACCCGGACTCAGCAAAAGGTCCAGACAATATCTCATATAGAATGCTTCTAGCCTTACCGCCCTCAGAAATTCAAATTTTGGTATCCCTGCTAAATGAGACTCTAGACAACGGTGACATACCAGCTAGTTGGTATGAATGAAAAAAGAATCTAGACTCAACTATAATAACAAACAATAGACCTATTTGCCTACTAAGCGTAGTTTTCAAGAGATATTACAGCTAGGGGCATACACGTTTGTGCATCTGTATTAGATCTAAGCAAAGCCTTCGACTCTGTTAATATTCCCATTCTAGGCAACAAGCTAATAGATTTAGGTTTCGATCACAGACACATACAATTCATTTGCCACTACCTTAAAGAAAGAGTTTGACTATGGGAAGAACAGAAATAAAAACCAGAGGGCCGGGGCTAACTTCGACCGCGTCAAAGTTTGTATACCCTTGCAATTTTTTGGTAACTCTTTCCTTACCTATAGCCATCAAAGTGGAAAAACGTTTAAGCTAAAAAGGCTAATGTTTCCGAAACAACGGCCTACATAGGAAATAACGAAGATATTGATCAAAGTCACTGTTTTCCACCGATTGTTCCTATGGGAGCTATATGATATAGTTACCCGATCCTTATCAAATTTGGTACAGTCATTAACAGATATATTAAACTAACAAATGTTTAATTTGTAAGCAATCGCGGCAAAAGTAACGAAGTTATTGACAAAAGTCACTGTTTTCGAAAGATCGTTCCTATGGAGCTATATGATATAGTCACCAATCTTGATCAAATTTGGCATAATCGTTTATATGTGTAATGAACTCTCTACTATTAAATTTCACGACAATAGCTCAAAAAAAAACGAAGTTATTAAGAAAAGTCACTGTTCGTGACTTTGCCATTTGTATGGGAGCTATATGATATAGTGATCCGATCCGGCTGAATCCGAGATATACAACGCCTGCAGTATATACAAGCCTACATGCAAAATTTCAGCTCTGTAGCTTTAACGGTCTAGGAGGAGTTTGCGTTGATCCAGACGGACGGACGGACGGACGGACATGGCTATTTGAATATAAATTTCAATGATTTGTAAACGTTGTTCGGGCGTAAGTCTTTCCATGATGAAATGGCAAACTAAACTGAGCATTTTTCACTTTCACAGCTGTCATGAATATCATGCGGTATGTCACTGTTGGCAACTTGAAAAACCAAAAGCGTAAAAAAACACGCGTTATAAGGCCTTTACAAGGAACAGGTACGAATATGCAAGCTCTTCTTTTGCAAATGCAACTAAAACAGTAATGGGCATCATAAATACTCATGCTAACTTACACTTAAGGAAGTCCTTGGGGCTTATTAGACCACCTAGCGGCCGAACTTCCGCCAGAGTATAGAATTAAATGTACCACAGCAAAAGAACTGGTCAAGGTATATGCTGAATTTAAAGATTATTGATTTTTTATCGATAATTATCTTTGTGCTGTGTATTTAAATTTTGCTATATATTCTTATATATATATATATTTGCTTTTGCCTTGTGTTTCTCTTGGCTTTTTAATGGCTTGTTGTCTACCTACTTGCAAGCCTTCTGATCGTTTTGATGATCAGAATAAAGCAATATCTTGTTGCTCTGCGATAATCTAATTCACTTAAAATGTTCTGGTCTCAATGGTCTCGACTACGACAAATTTTCTGGTTTGTGTGGCCTCAATGTTCGCGACTACGACAACTTTTCTGGTTTGTCTGTGTCTAAGCCTGAGCTTGGCATAATGCGCTAGACTTGCCCATCTTGTGCCATCCAGCAGCTTGATTTTACCCGTATGTATAGGGAACTTCGTTTAAGTTTCTTTCTTTAAACAAACTGGCCAAACAGCTGTCTAACGAGAGTGACTCTAGCGTACATTTATTGTCGCAATTCAAGTTTGTACCACTTTCTGAGAAGTTGTACCCTTGAGTTGCCTCATAAGCAGTTCTTGTCCCTCTTTATGCTATACTTTTCAGATTGAAGTACACAGCACAAGCCCTGGTGTACCTCAATCTATCCCTCACGGGAACTCTGATCAATCAGAGGATCAATCTGGCTCTCAATCACTTGCGGATCCCAATGCTCCTCCGCCTCCACTAACTGTAGTGCCTCATCGCAAACAATTATTTATCTCTAGGCTTGCTCCTGATACTTCTGAATCGTCTGTGGCAGCTTACATTAGTAATATATGCCCTGCTAAAGTTTTAATTTAAAAGTTTAAGTTTTCTAGGCCTCACGAAATCTCCTCTTTTAAAATTACAGTACCAAATGAGTATTTCTCAGCTATGGTTGACACTAATTTCTGGCCAGAGGGCCTAGTTGTACACGAGTTTGCGCCCAATAAGCGCTCCCGTCCATTGCCTGTCCACCTTCCTAATTTATCTTCTGCTTCAAAAAACTAATACCGTCTAGTCTTTGCACTCATTATCAAAATGTAAGAGGACTTCTTACCAAGCTCTCGAACCCGTTCTGTGATAGCCAAACCTTTTCAGCTGACATATTAGCTTTCTCTGAAGCTTGCCTTAACTCCTCTGTTTTGGATTACGAAATTCTTTTTAATAACTTTATTTCTTATAGACTTGATCGTGTTGGTCGTCGTGGCGGTGGAGTACTTATTGTTGTCAACTCGTGTTGTGCCGATTGATATGCCCTTAGGTGTTAAGTTTATTTGCGTCGAAGTTACATGTTCTAACTTTAGCCTATATATCTCTTGTTCATATATTCCTCCAGCTTCTGATATCATGATCTACATCCACCATGCTGATGCTTTACGAATTATTTTTAGTCGTCTTAAAGATCGTGATTTCCTTATAGTTTTAAGTGATTTTAACTTGCCTAATATTTCTTGGCTGCTTGATGATAATCTATCTTTCTTAATTCCTTCATCTCAACATTTTTTCTTGATAGCCTACTTGAATGTCCGCTATATTAGTTGAATTCTTTATTTAACTCTTCTAAAAGAATCCTTGATCTTGTTTTTGTCTCTGATCCCACTGTTTGTGCTGTATCACAAAAACACAGCCCTAGTGAAACCTGAAGATCCCTATCACCCTACCATTGAAGTTACTATTTCTTACAATTCCGTTACTAATTCAATTGTTCAAAATACACAAATACCCGAATGAACTTCCATGGAAACGGGATATAGAGTGATTCAGGAAGCTGCCGGGACAAATAATGAAGAAAGAAAATTAATCAATTACAGGTCAACAACTCAAGATGAATTTTTTGTGCATCATGCTATTCTTAACATTAAAATCAACATGCAGTCAATCCATTGACATAAACTCAGTAAAAGCACTGAACGGTTACTTAATATTTAAAACAGGAACTAGGATTTACCGACAAACTTTGAATATCATTGTTTAAAAGTGAATTAAACGCTAATAGACATTACATATAATAATTTAGCGCAACAAGCACAAGAATTTAAAAACCTAATCCATATTCAATACTTAACAGAAAAACTAAGTAGGGAAATTAATGGAATACACATTGTAAAACGTTATAAACGAGGACTAATTAACAAAATTGGTTCAATATACAAATATCTTTTTGGTACTCTTGATCAGGAAGCAATAGCGTACAAGCAAACCAACTAAATTACGTAATAGACACTGTTAATTAAGGTTTAGAAGTAATAAACAACCTCAGGGAAGAAAAAGAAAAATCAGTAAGATTAGAAGTTCTAATCTTTAATTTTGAGCATTTCACAGAATACATTGAAGACATAGAAATGGGCATGCAGCTCACTAGACGAGGAATTTTCAACCCAAAACTTCTAAAACATAATCACTTAAGTCATGTTAATTCGGAAAAACTATTGAATACAAAAACTTCCACCTGGCTTAAACCAAGTTCAAACGAGATATTTATCATTTCAAACATTCCTCAAGAAATAATAAAAACCCCTATCTTTGAGATACTTCCTTATCCAGACGAGAATAAAAATATTTTGACAGAAAATTCATACGATAAATACTATTTTAATAACAACACTTTGTTCAATAAAAACACAAAACAAATAGAAACTAACGAATGTATAATAGCCATTTTAAATCAAATCCCAACCACTTGTAAATATACTAAGACATATAAGAATTTTCAAACTAATTACATTGAACCAAACATAATTGTAACATGGAATTTACCAAAAACTAAACTGAATCAAAATTGCGTAAAAACGGATTAATAATAGAAGGCAATAACATAATAAAAATTTACGATTGTGCCTTACAACTAAACGAAATATCAATAATAAATTCATTGCTTGACTATAGCCAAAGCATTTATGTAACAAACAATATCACCAGGCTAGAACCTATTTCCTTTATCCAAACAAAAGAGATAATTAACGAACATACGAAATATTATACTTCATTTCAAACTATTACGTTAACCACTTTTATACTTACTATAATAAGTTTGATTACATACTTAATCTATAAGTTTAAGGCAATGCCACAAAAATTAATAATTAAGCATTTTCGATCAAATAACAATCGTGGTCCCACAGACATAATCGAAACCCCAATTGTTGAAAAAATTGAGTCCCAAATTATAAACAAAATTGATACTCCAATATTTACAGCTAAAAAAACCCCTCGCTATATCCCAATGTATCCGCCTGAGGACAGGCTATTTTCTTTAGGATGTGGGAGTCATATATCCAACTCCAATACCCAATAACATATAAATATTTCGCCCCCTAAAATTCATAACGTTAAAGTAAACATCCGTTTTTATAAACAATTGTCCCCCTCAAAGGAAAATCGACCATTTCATTGGTTCCTGCACCCACCGGAACAGAACACGGCGCTGTCATGAAGGGCAACATTTTGGGGGTCATGGCTGTGGCCTAGGGAGAGAGTTGATTCGACCACCATTTTAAATTAAGTTTTAATTCTCAAGGCCAGTTTTTAACAAGAGGCTTAGAAATTAGCTCCTTCAACTTCGAAAACGATTTCTGATTTACTAAATTCTGCCAAGACAAAACTTAAGCTGAGGCTATAAATAAAAGTTAAGACTTTTGAAAATTCTTCCAAATTATTTTATGGGTATCGAATCTTTATCTTTCATTTGGTTGATTTGCCACAATGTTATAAGCCCTGTTGGACTGAAAAGACCTTCAGTTTAATGGTGACACAGACAAAACGGTCGTCATAAAAATCATGCCAGGAATAAAGTCGAGTCGGGTAAGTGCCCTCAAGTGCTGGGATTTACTTAGCCATAAATGGATAGGTAACCGATAGATAGATATCATATGGCAACAGCTAGATAGATATTAGCGGACGTTGACGATACTATGCGCAGTACGTTCAAGTGGCCCCTACGACACCAGGACAAAGCCTGTTACGCGCGAGCCCAAGCAGATAACTGCCCACCTCCCACCCGACCGACCGAGGGGTGCAGCCGTATAACGCACGGCACGAATCGCGTGGACAAAATTCACAATAGAAAAGACAGACAAACACATAATACTATAGCTATCTATTAACTATGTAACGATCCTTTTTTGTCCTTCGGGATATTTACGATATCTCTTGGGCTAGGTTCGGCACAACAAATTTATTTTGTGACCCGGTGAAATTAAAACACGTTTGATTTCAGTTGTTAATGCTTAATTGTATGTTTATTCAAATCGTTGGTGGGCTCGGTTGGATATGACGGTTTCTCGATGGTAGTTCTGGGCTTGGGCAGCGTTGGTGAGTCACTTCGAATCCCTCGTCGACCCTTCTCGTCTTCCTCTTGCTCCTATAGCCGTTGCTGGTTACTGTCTCGATCCGTATAGTGTGCTTGATTTGCGCTACACACCTCTGCACCCTTTTCGCTGAGTTCGTTGAGAATGCTTTTGCTTTAAGGCTCTGGGATGAATCCCGTAGCTGTTATCACGAAGCAGGATGTTCCTCAGAAATTGGTACTCGTCAGGATATATAGATCCTGGAATTTCGGCAGTAGGATATATCCTCGTGCCTTCCACTGACCTTGGGTACTCCTGGAGATTGCTTGGCTTCTCTCAAATTTACTCTAGCTTGGGTACGGTGTTTATTATCCTTATTTAAGGACTTGTTGCTATCAAGTGGAACTGTACAGGTTACTCGTAAGACCTGTATAGTTCTTAGTTTTCTGCTGCTCCTTGTGTTTCCTTGCTAAGTTTCTTAAGGTTACTCGTAAGGCCTTAATTACTTGTTGCTTGATCACGTCTTGATGACTCGATGATTCTGCTTGATGGGCGTTGCCTTTATATAGGCAATTCCCACGGCCTCAGGAATATCTTGGTGTAGTACCGCTATACAGCTGGTACATTTCCATCGGCCCTCTGCTTTCACCCACGCATCCACTTGTTGCTATGCGTGGTGAAAGTCCCGTAAATCCTTTGCGCACATGTCCACTTTCTTTGTGGCTGAGCGCCCATTTATTCCCTTGTCCTTGTCTAGCTCCCTCGTATCTACGTGCTTCCATCACTTTCACGCATTGGCGTCGCCTTTCTATTGGCCGCCCTTCATATCCCGTTGACTCTCTCTGCTTTCTCTGCCAGCGCTGCCGTCGCCCGTCGCTCCCTTTGATCCACTCGTCATACCCAATTTCACCCATATTTGCTCAATATTGTTATTACATACATATATACTAATTGTATTAACTAAAATTATCATTTGAACATAAATAGCCTGATTAATTTAATATATTGTATTATTTAATTCCCCATGCAAATACACTTTCATATGCATCTCGCATCCATCAGATAGAGGGCTTCCCCATGGCCTCATCCCTCCCCCTTCGGCTTGCATATTCCCCTCACACCTCCATAAACCATCATTGCTTCTCGCATCTTTGCTTTCCCCCCTACTCCCCGATTCACAAGCATAGCCCTCACTTGGTTTCGTTTCGGTACCAAGCGTCCCCCGCACCCGTCTTTCGGGCTTGCTTGGCCCTCACTTTTGTTTTCTCTCGCTCCCGAAATTCTTTTGGTGCTCGCATTCTAACTGCTTTCGCTCTCATGAGCGTGACGTAGGCATCGCGCGGCCCATTGGCCACCGGTATTCTCCCATGCCGTCACTCACGCATAGTGTACGTGTGACGTGCGTGTATGTACGCTAATGCATGCATTTACATTTGCCTCTCCATGCTCTTAATTTATCTAATGAGGCCAATGCCCTATTTTTGCATGCAATTATGCCCTCAAGTTTCATTTACTCTTATACAGCCACTAATACTCATTATGTTTCCCACGCATCTTCCCGCTTGTACGAAATCGCCAGCGGTTGCGTGGGGTTCGATCGGCCATGTTCGACCGGCCTCATTCATTGGCTCTTATACGACCGAACTTATCGTATTATGTTTCCCATGCATATTCCCGCTTGTAAGAAATCGCCAGCTGTTGCGTGGGGTCCGATCGGCCATGTTCGACCGGCCTCTTGCATTGGCTCTTATACGACCGAACTTATCGCATTATGTCTCCCACGCATCTTCCCGCTTGTACGAAAATCGCCAGCGGTTGCGTGGGGTTCGTTCGGCCATGTTCGGCTGGCCTTGTTTATTTGATCATTTACAGCCGATTTCACTCTTATACTTTAGTTTGTGTCTTGGCTGCGTTTGTATCTGGCTGTTTGTTGTATCTTATGTGTTGTGGCTTTGTAACTTGTTTGTTGTAGCTTGTTTGTTGTGGCTTTGTATCTTGTTTGTTGTAGCTTGTTTGTTGTGTGGGACATTATTCTTGTGTATATAATGTTCCTCACACTCCCCCCCTTCTCCGGGAGGGATTTGCCCTCCCCTGTCCCTTGTACCTTGTTTGTTTTCTGCGTGTGTATTTTTCATTTTCGTACTTGTGCATTTTTATGTTTTGCCTTTGTAGTTTTTTTTTTTTATTTGCATGTGTTTTGCTTGTTTTTGGGTTTTTTTTTTTTCTTTTGGACTCAGCTCGCATCTTTTATTGGCCATTTGGCATCTTCTAATGTTGGCGATTACTGAGTATCTTTTCGTTAAATGCTGGCGGATTAGGGCATCTTTTCATTGTTGTTTTTTTTTTTTATTTTGGCCCGTTCCGCATCTTTTCTTATACCTAACTTACATTTAAATATCCTACTTATTATATTCTCATTACGCCTACTTATTCTACTTATTATGTTCTCCTTTCTCTATATACTCGAATTACCCCCTGAGCTATCCTAATCCTATACCTATTTTGTCCCGCCCATACTATTCTAACTCTCCTCGGCCCTTCCTGTCGCACCATTTGGCCCACGATATCCGCCACCATCTCCGGCCAATCTCTCTCCTCCACCGCCTCATATCTCTCATGCCCGTATGGCACTGGGCATGAGTTTTGCCTGGCCAATATGGGCCGAGCACTGTCGTTGTGCCCCGTGGGTGGAGACATTTGTCTATTTACGGCCGGTCTTGGCCACACCCATGGGCACTCTCGGCATTCGAGCAGTTGTTGTTGTTGCTGTTGCTGCTGCTGTTGTTGCTGCTGCTGCTGCTGTTGTTGCTGTTGTTGCTGTTCCTGCTGCTGTTGTTGCTGTTGCTGTTGATATTGTTGCTGTTGCTGTTGTTGCTGTTGCTGTTGATATTGTTGCTGCTGTCTTGTTACCTCCGCCAGCCTTTCCCTGGCCCTTGCCAGCTGTTCCTCTTCCTGCTGGTGTATTTCCCATGCCAGCAGATCCCTCTCAGCCTCCTGCTCCTGCAGGATCTGCTGACGCCACCAACTCATCCATTGCTGGTTCTCCGACGTCGCTCCTTCTGCCTCCCAATCCGTCCCCTCTGGCTCGAGTGGAGGTGGGCTGGCTACTCCATCATCCGCACCTTCATCAGCCACGGCCATCTCCGCCGTTTCGCTGGCCTCTGACATTGAGTCCACCATACGAAACGGCGTTGGTGGCCGCGCTGGCTCCCACAATCTTGCCGGAGGCTCATGGATCTCATTTTGCTCCCACGGCGCATACTCTTCTGGGCTACTCCGGCCGCTGCTCGCATCTCGCGCCTCTTCGTCGTCCATCATGCGTATCGCCTCGTCCAGCTCCATATTTCCTCATCAGCCTCCTCCTCCTGGTGGCCCTGGTTTATCGCCGACTCGGCTTCGCTCTCCTCAGATCCGTAGCCACTGTCATCTACGTCCTCATCGTTCTCCTCGTCCGATGAGGCGGCGATTGCCGGATCTATCATATCCTGCTCATCGTCGTCGGACTCCTCATCGGACCCGTGCCAGTCACCGCGTTCCATATTGGCCCGCGGTGCCGCACCTCGTCGAACTACGCCTTCATCCTGGCCAAAATCTACGTTAAACGCATTCATTATAATTGGGTTTTTTTTTTTGTTGGCTTTACTCGCTGAGTGTTAAACTTTGAGTGACTCTTGCTTAGGATTTCTGCATGCAGGAAACCTCGCATCTTTGATATTTGTTAAATTTTTACCGTTATTCAAAACTTTGGATTCTCTATTCTAACTATCGATGCCGAATATTTTAATGCCCCTGCAATGCTCCACTAATACTAATGTATTAACGCGCGCATGTGTGTGTATGTCGCGATGCTGCACGATTACATGCTCACTCTTATGCGCATGTGTATGTGTGTTCCCCTCTCTTTCCTTTTGTTTTCTCTTTGTGCACTCATACTATTACATGTGTAATATCGTGCGCATGTGTAGGTTTTTGCTCTCTTTGATTGTGTGATCGTTTTTTTTTTTTGTTTATCCTTGTTTTTTTTTTTTTGCTATTTTCTATTTGCTTATGCATATTTGCCTGAATGTATGTATATGATGTCCGCATATATTTATCTTGTTCCGGTATGCGGTTTGTGACTTTGCTGTTCTGCTTGTTCTTATTTACGCACTTTGTGATTCTTTTGTTTTACGTTTTTTTTTTTGTTACGTGATTTTGTACGATTTTGATGCACTTTGAGATTTTGGCTCTGTGTCATGTTTTTGAGATTTCTGCCCAGCCGGCCGGTCTGTGCAGATTTCTCGCTGCCATGTCATCAGATTCGTCCATACTCATTGTTCATCTATTTTATTGACATCTGTCTGTTCACTTATTTGCTCTTTCATCTGGCTGATATGTGCTTGCCTGGTTTTTCCTGTTTCTTTGTGCCGTAATTTACATATAACTGGAGACAAAAACCCTGTCACTTCATAAGGGCCTCCAAATCTTGGTGCCAATTTTGCTGCAAATCCCTCGGCCGCATTCGAAAGATGGTGTTCTTTTGCCCATACTGTGGTTCCAATTGTTGGTCCCCATCTCTCCTCCTTAGGTTATAGTGACGTGCCTGATCCTGTGCCGCCGTCTCCAGATTACGTCTTATCAGCTCGAAAAGCTCTTGCACTTGTTTTGCCTTTGCCTCTGGTGGTACGCTTTGTTTTCCTGAGCCTGTCGTGACACTATCGTATATTGCGCCGGGCATTCTAGGTTCGCGTCCTTGTATCACATATGCTGGCGTAAATCCAGTTGACTCTGATTGACTGGTATTTACGGCCAGTGTTATTTCCGGCCAGCTCTCATCCCAATTCCGTTGATTTTCACCGGTAAACTGAGCAATCATTGTTTTCACTGTTCTGTTTGCCCTTTCGGTTGGGTTTTCTTGTGGTATGTGTGGTGCTGTAAATTGGTGTTGGCATCCCCATTCCTCTAGCATTTTCTTAAATGTTCTGCTAGTAAATTGTACCCCATTGTCAGTTATTACCACTTTAGGAACTCCAAATCTCGACAGAATTCTTTCCCTAAAGGCCTTGATTAGATTCTCCGCGGTTGCCTTTCGCATGGGTATTAGTTCTGTCCATTTTGAAAATCGGTCAATGATTACCAGTAACATTGAGTTTCCATGTTTCGACCGTGGTAGTGGTCCGACGAAATCAGAACAAACAGTGGCCCATGGTTCATCAGGTATTTGCGTCAGCATTTTCCCTGCTGCTTGCTGTTGGTTGGGTTTGTATTGCTGACACGTTGTGCATTTTCCCACGAATTTCCTGATAACTCGTTGCATTCCTGGCCAATAATATCTTGCCGCAGTTCTGGAAATCGTTCGCCTGCTTCCTGTATGCCCTGCCGTTATGGAAGTGTGGTTTTCTTCCATCACTTGGTTTCGTAGCGTCTTGGGCACACACAATTTCCATGATATTACTTCTTCTTGACCTGCTCTATGTGGAATATTCCTGTACACCTGGCTGTTTTCTACTATGTAATCTGGATATTTCTGTGGTTGTTGTTGTACTTTATTTATTACTTCTTGAATCCACTCACATTCTTTGTTTGCTTGTCGTAATCGGGCGCCATTGTCTACTATTCTTTTGCACCCTTCCATCGGTTGTCTTGATAGTGCATCCGCGACAATGTTTAGTTTGCCCTTTCGATATGCTATTTCGAAATCATATTGTTGTAATTCCAGCGCCCATCGAGCTATGCGGCCCGTGGGACTCTCTATGCTATTTAACCACTTCAACGCCATGTGGTCTGAACCACCTTACATCGGTATCCCTCGAGATATGGCCTCAGCTTGCGTACTGCCCACACTATTGCTAGGCATTCCTTTTCTGTTGCCGAATAGTTCTTCTCTGCTTGATTTAATTCTCTTGACAGATATGAAACCACTCTTCCCCCCTCCTCGGTGTTTTGTACTAGTATGACCCATAATCCTATCTTGCTTGCATCTGTCTGGAGTACGAATGCTGCTTGATGCTCTTCGCTCCAATGCCATTTGGTTTTTTTCTTGAGCAGCGCGTTTAACGAATGTGTTATCATAGCAAAATTTGGTACGAATCGTCTGTACCACGAGGCCACCCCTAGATATTGCCGTAATTCTTTTGTGCACGTGGGCGGCTTCAGTTGAGCTATTGCTGCCACCTTGTCTGGGTCCGTTGCAATACCGTTTTCTGTTACCAAGTGTCCTAGAAACTTTAGCTCTTTTCTGAAAAAATTGGCACTTTTCGGCATTTATTCTGAGGTTTGCTTCTTTCAATCTACTGAACACTTCTTGCAGGTGGACCATGTGTTTATCGACCTTTGTGTTGATTTCTCCCTGTATTTTGGATTTTTCGGGTAGTACCTTTGTTTTATTGGGATATCATCCTTCATTGTTATGCGATGTATCCCCACCTTTGACAGTCCCTCAACTTTCCCTAATTCCTTCAACTCCTGATTTAGGAAATTTTGTATTTCTTGTTGATCACTATTCTGAGTGACCATGATGGATATTCTTTCTACCAGCCTGCCCTGTATTCGCTTGACTGTCGGTATTAGCACTTTGTGGCCTCCACTCGATATCTCTGTGTTCATAATCCGGAGGAAATTCCACCCTAGTATCAGCGCATCTATTCCTTCTGGCATGACCAGGAATGGCATGTGGATTTCCTTGTCCCCAAATCTTACGTATCCTGTCCATTGCTCTTCAATGTCTCGCACCTTTCCGTCTGCCATGTATACCTGTTTGTGTGTGTTCTCCCATTTTCCCTTATTCCTCACTGTTTCCAACATCTGCTTGCTGATGAAACTACTCGTGGCTCCGGAGTCAATTGTCGCTTTCATCTGGACTCCTGCTACTTCGATGATTGCCGACAATTGATCCTCTTCCTCTATTAGTTGGCCTATTAGTGGTGAGGAGCTTGTTGGCTGGGTCCCTGCTCGCCCCTGATAGGCTGGAACCGTCTTTCGTTTCCCGAACTCCAACAACATTCTTTTGTTCTCTTCCCAATCCTTCCACACTGCCAACAGAAAATGAGTCTCTGATTGTTGCACTCCCTTGCCCAGTGTTCGGCTGCTCCGCATCTGCGGCATGCCTGGTTTGGGTTCAAGACTTTTCCATCTTGGATGTTTTTATTTTCTTGGCTTGGTCTTGAATTGTTCTCCATGCTGTTGTCTTGGCATCTTCGGCACTGTGTGACTGGTGGCCCGTAATTATTTTCTCCTCTGTTGCTTGGTTGGTTGTTGTGTGTTCTTTGAGTATTGTTTGGGCGATGGAAATCTGATCGTTCTTGTTCAAGCATCTCATGCTCTTCCGCCAATTGCATCAGCTCATCTAGGTTTCTGACTCTGTGCGGCCGAACGAATATCTTCAAATCTGGAGTGCAATTTTCTAATATAACCTCCAATTGTTCGTACTCTGGTATTTTGAGGGGTCTCATCATTGTTTGCATGTCGATCATATAGTCCTTAAAATACTCGTTCCTGTTTTGTTTGCGATTTTTCACTTGATCCGCCAATTTGTTGAAGAATCCTCTTGGCAGGAAGTATTTCTTGAAGCCCTCCACGAACTCCTTCCATGTTCGCCACTGCTTATTGTTTGCGACGTACCATTTGAGTGCTCTGTCTTTCAAGAGTTCTGGCATTGCTCTCGGGATCATGTCCAGCTCGATGCCATACATGTCTGCTGACCACTCGATCTGTTCTATAAACTCTAGCGGTCTGGAATTGCCATCGAATCTGAATGTCCACTCTCTCACTTGTTTTGCCACTTTGGCGTATTCGGTGGTCCTGTTTGTTGTATGTGTTGCCGTTTTCTTGGGGTCTATTGTTTGTCTCCTTATGTCCCTCTTTGTTTCTGCGCTGTCTAGGGCTCCTTCGCTTCCCCATCTTGGTGGTAAATATGGAGGAATTGCTAGTGTGGCGATGTTTATTTTCTGGAATTCATCGGCCTCCTTGTCTACGCCATTTTCGCATGTTTTTGATGTGCTTGCTATTGTTTTCATTTTCAGATTTTTCGAGTATTTTGTCTCCAATCTATTTATTTCCTCCTTCCAGTCTGGGTCCGTTTCATTCCTTTCTACCCACTCGCCTAGCTGTTTCCTCATTTCCTCCACTGTGCCGGTCATCTCGATCCCAATCCTTTGGCCTGTCTGTAACAGATCCTCCTTCTTCATGTGGTAAATCCATCCTTTCCCCATTTTGATGTTTTCTTTAAAATTTTCAAACTTTTGTTTTGTTAAAATTTCACCAGTATAGCACGTTGGGCGCCAGTTGTAACGATCCTTTTTTGTTCTTCGGGATATTTACGATATCGGCACAACAAATTTATTTTGTGCCCCGGTGAAATTAAAACACGTTTGATTTCAGTTGTTAATGCTTAATTGTATGTTTATTCAAATCGTTGGTGGGATCGGTTGGATATGACGGTTTCTCGATGGTAGTTCTGGGCTTGGGCAGCGTTGGTGAGTCACTTCGAATCCCTCGTCGACCCTTCTCGTCTTCCTCTTGCTCCTATAGCCGTTGCTGGTTACTGTCTCGATCCGTATAGTGTGCTTGATTTGCGCTACACACCTCTGCACCCTTTTCGCTGAGTTCGTTGAGAATGCTTTTGCTTTAAGGCTCTGGGATGAATCCCGTAGCTGTTATCACGAAGCAGGATGTTCCTCAGAAATTGGTACTCGTCAGGATATATAGATCCTGGAATTTCGGCAGTAGGATATATCCTCGTGCCTTCCACTGACCTTGGGTACTCCTGGAGATTGCTTGGCTTCTCTCAAATTTACTCTAGCTTGGGTACGGTGTTTATTATCCTTATTTAAGGACTTGTTGCTATCAAGTGGAACTGTACAGGTTACTCGTAAGGCCTGTATAGTTCTTAGTTTTCTGCTGCTCCTTGTGTTTCCTTGCTAAGTTTCTTAAGGTTACTCGTAAGGCCTTAATTACTTGTTGCTTGATCACGTCTTGATGACTTGATGATTCTGCTTGATGGGCGTTGCCTTTATATAGGCAATTCCCACGGCCTCAGGAATATCTTGGTGTAGTACTCCTATACAGCTGGTACATTTCCATCGGCCCTCTGCTTTCACCCACGCATCCACTTGTTGCTATGCGTGGTGAAAGTCCCGTAAATCCTTTGCGCATATGTCCACTTTCTTTGTGGCTGAGCGCCCATTTATTCCCTTGTCCTTGTCTAGCTCCCTCGTATCTACGTGCTTCCATCACTTTCACGCATTGGCGTCGCCTTTCTATTGGCCGCCCTTCATATCCCGTTGACTCTCTCTGCTTTCTCTGCCAGCGCTGCCGTCGCCCGTCGCTCCCTTTGATCCACTCGTCATACCCAATTTCACCCATATTTGCTCAATATTGTTATTTACATACATATATACTAATTGTATTAACTAAAATTATCATTTGAACATAAATAGCCTGATTAATTTAATATATTGTATTATTTAATTCCCCATGCAAATACACTTTCATATGCATCTCGCATCCATCAGATAGAGGGCCTCCCCATGGCCTCATCCCTCCCCCTTCGGCTTGCATATTCCCCTCACACCTCCATAAACCATCATTGCTTCTCGCATCTTTGCTTTTCCCCCTACTCCCCGATTCACAAGCATAGCCCTCACTTGGTTTCGTTTCGGTACCAAGCGTCCCCCGCACCCGTCTTTCGGGCTTGCTTGGCCCTCACTTTTGTTTTCTCTCGCTCCCGAAATTCTTTTGGTGCTCGCATTCTAACTGCTTTCGCTCTCATGAGCGTGAAGTAGTCATCGCGCGGCCCATTGGCCACCGGTATTCTCCCATGCCGTCACTCACGCACAGTGTACGTGTGACGTGCGTGTATGTACGCTAATGCATGCATTTACATTTGCCTCTCCATGCTCTTAATTTATCTAATGAGGCCAATGCCCTATTTTTGCATGCAATTATGCCCTCAAGTTTCATTTACTCTTATACAGCCACTAATATTCATTATGTTTCCCACGCATCTTCCCGCTTGTACGAAATCGCCAGCGGTTGCGTGGGGTTCGATCGGCCATGTTCGACCGGCCTCTTTCATTGGCTCTTATACGACCGAACTTATCGTATTATGTTTCCCACGCATCTTCCCGCTTGTACGAAATCGCCAGCGGTTGCGTGGGGTCCGATCGGCCATGTTCGACCGGCCTCTTGCATTGGCTCTTATACGACCGAACTTATCGCATTATGTCTCGCACGCATCTTCCCGCTTGTACGAAAATCGCCAGCGGTTGCGTGGGGTTCGATCGGCCATGTTCGGCTGGCCTTGTTTATTTGATCATTTACAGCCGATTTCACTCTTATACTTTAGTTTGTGTCTTGGCTGCGTTTGTATCTGGCTGTTTGTTGTATCTTATGTGTTGTGGCTTTGTATCTTGTTTGTTGTAGCTTGTTTGTTGTGGCTTTGTATCTTGTTTGTTGTAGCTTGTTTGTTGTGTGGGACATTATTCTTATGTATATAATGTTCCTCACACTCCCCCCCTTCTTCGGGAGGGATTTGACCTCCCCTGTCCCTTGTACCTTGTTACCTTGTTTTTTTTTTTATTTTGCATGTGTTTTGCTTGTTTTTGGGGTTTTTTTTTTTTCTTTTGGACTCAGCTCGCATCTTTTATTGGCCATTTGGCATCTTCTAATGTTGGCGATTACTGAGTATCTTTTCGTTAAATGCTGGCGGATTAGGGCATCTTTTCATTGTTGTTTTTTTTTTTTTATTTTGGCCCGTTCCGCATCTTTTCTTATACCTAACTTACATTTAAAAATCCTACTTATTATATTCTCATTACGCCTACTTATTCTACTTATTATGTTCTCCTTTCTCTATATACTCGAATTACCCCCTGAGCTATCCTAATCCTATACCTATTTTGTCCCGCCCATACTATTCTAACTCTCCTCGGCCCTTCCTGTCGCACCATTTGGCCCACGATATCCGCCACCATCTCCGGCCAATCTCTCTCCTCCACCGCCTCATATCTCTCATGCCCGTATGGCACTGGGCATGAGTTTTGCCTGGCCAATATGGGCCGAGCACTGTCGTTGTGCCCCGTGGGTGCAGACATTTGTCTATTTACGGCCGGTCTTGGCCACACCCATGGGCACTCTCGGCATCTCGGCATGAGCAGTTGTTGTTGTTGCTGTTGCTGTTGCTGCTGCTGTTGTTGCTGCTGCTGCTGCTGTTGTTGCTGTTGTTGCTGTACCTGCTGCTGTTGTTGCTGTTGCTGTTGATATTGTTGCTGCTGCTGTTGTTGCTGTTGCTGTTGATATTGTTGCTGCTGTCTTGTTACCTCCGCCAGCCTTTCCCTGGCCCTTGCCAGCTGTTCCTCTTCCTGCTGGTGTATTTCCCATGCCAGCAGATCCCTCTCAGCCTTCTGCTGCTGCAGGATCTGCTGACGCCACCAACTCATCCATTGCTGGTTCTCCGACGTCTGCCTCCCAATCCGTCCCCTCTGGCTCGAGTGGAGGTGAGCTGGCTACTCCATCAGCCGCACCTTCATCAGCCACGGCCATCTCCGCCGTTTCGCTGGCCTCTGACATTGAGTCCACCATACGAAACGGCGTTGGTGGCCGCGCTGGCTCCCACAATCTTGCCGGAGGCTCATGGATCTCATTTTGCTCCCACGGCGCATACTCTTCTGGGCTACTCCGGCCGCTGCTCGCATCTCGCGCCTCTTCGTCGTCCATCATGCGTATCGCCTCGTCCAGCTCCCTCCATATTTCCTCATCATCCTCCTCATCCTGGTGGCCCTGGTTTATCGCCGACTCGGCTTCGCTCTCCTCAGATCCGTAGCCACTGTCATCTACGTCCTCATCGTTCTCCTCGTCCGATGAGGCGGCGATTGCCGGATCTATCATATCCTGCTCATCGTCGTCGGACTCCTCATCGGACCCGTGCCAGTCACCGCGTTCCATATTGGCCCGCGGTGCCGCACCTCGTCGAACTACGCCTTCATCATGGCCAAAATCTACGTTAAACGCATTCATTATAATTGGGTTTTTTTTTTTGTTGGCTTTACTCGCTGAGTGTTAAACTTTGAGTGACTCTTGCTTAGGATTTCTGCATGCAGGAAACCTCGCATCTTTGATATTTGTTAAATTTTTACCGTTATTCAAAACTTTGGATTCTCTATTCTAACTATCGATGCCGAATATTTTAATGCCCCTGCAATGCTCCACTAATACTAATGTATTAACGCGCGCATGTGTGTGTAAGTCGCGATGCTGCACGATTACATGCTCACTCTTATGCGCATGTGTATGTGTGTTCCCCTCTCTTTCCTTTTGTTTTCTCTTTGTGCACTCATACTATTACATGTGTAATATCGTGCGCATGTGTAGGTTTTTGCTCTCTTTGATTGTGTGATCGTTTTTTTTTTTTGTTTATCCTTGTTTTTTTTTTTTTTGCTATTTTCTATTTGCTCATGCATATTTGCCTGACTGTATGTATATGATGTCCGCATATATTTATCTTGTTCCGGTATGCGGTTTGTGACTTTGCTGTTCTGCTTGTTCTTATTTACGCACTTTGTGATTCTTTTGTTTTACGTTTTTTTTTTTTTGTTACGTGATTTTGTACGATTTTGATGCACTTTGAGATTTTTGGCTCTGTGTCATGTTTTTGAGATTTCTGCCCAGCCGGCCGGTCTGTGCAGATTTCTCGCTGCCATGTCATCAGATTCGTCCATACTCATTGTTCATCTATTTTATTGACATCTGTCTGTTCACTTATTTGCTCTTTCATCTGGCTGATATGTGCTTGCCTGGTTTTTCCTGTTTCTTTGTGCCGTAATTTACATATAACTGGAGACAAAAACCCTGTCACTTCATAAGGGCCTCCAAATCTTGGTGCCAATTTTGCTGCAAATCCTTCGGCCGCATTCGAAAGATGGTGTTCTTTTGCCCATACTGTGGTTCCAATTGTTGGTCTCCACTCTCTCCTCCTTAGGTTATAGTGACGTGCCTGATCCTGTGCCGCCGTCTCCAGATTACGGAAGCTCGAAAAGCTCTTGCACTTGTTTTGCCTTTGCCTCTGGTGGTACGCTTTGTTTTCCTGTGCCTGTCGTGACACTATCGTATATTGCGCCGGGCATTCTAGGTTCGCGTCCTTGTATCACATATGCTGGCGTAAATCCAGTTGACTCTGATTGACTGGTATTTACGGCCAGTGTTATTTCCGGCCAGCTCTCATCCCAATTCCGTTGATTTTCACCGGTAAACTGAGCAATCATTGTTTTCACTGTTCTGTTTGCCCTTTCGGTTGGGTTTTCTTGTGGTGTGTATGGTGCTGTAAATTGGTGTTGGCATCCCCATTCCTCTAGCATTTTCTTAAATGTTCTGCTAGTAAATTGTACCCCATTGTCAGTTATTACCACTTTAGGAACTCCAAATCTCGACAGAATTCTTTCCCTAAAGGCCTTGATTAGATTCTCCGCGGTTGCCTTTCGCATGGGTATTAGTTCTGTCCATTTTGAAAATCGGTCAATGATTACCAGTAACATTGAGTTTCCATGTTTCGACCGTGGTAGTGGTCCGACGAAATCAGCACAAACAGTGGCCCATGGTTCATCAGGTATTTGCGTCAGCATTTTCCCTGCTGCTTGCTGTTGGTTGGGTTTGTATTGCTGACACGTTGTGCATTTTCCCACGAATTTCCTGATAACTCGTTGCATTCCTGGCCAATAATATCTTGCCGCAGTTCTGGAAATCGTTCGCCTGCTTCCTGTATGCCCTGCCGTTATGGAAGTGTGGTTTTCTTCCATCACTTGGTTTCGTAGCGTCTTGGGCACACACAATTTCCATGATATTACTTCTTCTTGACCTGCTCTATGTGGAATATTCCTGTACACCTGGCTGTTTTCTACTATGTAATCTGGATATTTCTGTGGTTGTTGTTGTACTTTATTTATTACTTCTTGAATCCACTCACATTCTTTGTTTGCTTGTCGTAATCGGGCGCCATTGTCTACTATTCTTTTGCACCCTTCCATCGGTTGTCTTGATAGTGCATCCGCGACAATGTTTAGTTTGCCCTTTCGATATGCTATTTCGAAATCATATTGTTGTAATTCCAGCGCCCATCGAGCTATGCGGCCCGTGGGACTCTCTATGCTATTTAACCACTTCAACGCCATGTGGTCTGTCACCACCTTAAATCGGTATCCCTCGAGATATGGCCTCAGCTTGCGTACTGCCCACACTATTGCTAGGCATTCCTTTTCTGTTGCCGAATAGTTCTTCTCTGCTTGATTTAATTCTCTTGACAGATATGAAACCACTCTTTCCCCCTCCTCGGTGTTTTGTACTAGTATGACCCCTAATCCTATGTTGCTTGCATCTGTCTGGAGTACGAACGTTTTTGTGAAGTCTGGGCATGCCAATACTGGGTCACTCGTGAGTTTTCCTTTTACTGATTCGAATGCTGCTTGATGCTCTTCGCTCCAATGCCATTTGGTTTTTTTCTTGAGCAGCGCGTTTAACGGATGTGTTATCATAGCAAAATTTGGTACGAATCGTCTGTACCACGAGGCCACCCCTAGATATTGCCGTAATTCTTTTGTGCACGTGGGCGGCTTCAGTTGAGCTATTGCTGCCACCTTGTCTGGGTCCGTTGCAATACCGTTTTCTGTTACCAAGTGTCCTAGAAACTTTAGCTCTTTTCTGAAAAATTGGCACTTTTCGGCATTTATTCTGAGGTTTGCTTCTTTCAATCTACTGAACACTTCTTGCAGGTGGACCATGTGTTCATCGACCTTTGTGTTGATTTCTCCCTGTATTTTTGGATTTTTCGGGTAGTACCTTTGTTTTATTGGGATATCATCCTTCATTGTTATGCGATGTATCCCCACCTTTGACAGTCCCTCAACTTTCCCTAATTCCTTCAACTCCTGATTTAGGAAATTTTGTATTTCTTGTTGATCACTATTCTGAGTGACCATGATGGATATTCTTTCTACCAGCCTGCCCTGTATTTGCTTTACTGTCGGTATTAGCACTTTGTGGCCTCCACTCGATATCTCTGTGTTCATAATCCGGAGGAAATTCCACCCTAGTATCAGCGCATCTATTCCTTCTGGCATGACCAGGAATGGCATGTGGATTTCCTTGTCCCCAAATCTCACGTATCCTGTCCATTGCTCTTCAATGTCTCGCACCTTTCCGTCTGCCATGTATACCTGTTTGTGTGTGTTCTCCCATTTTCCCTTATTCCTCACTGTTTCCAACATCTGCTTGCTGATGAAACTACTCGTGGCTCCGGAGTCAATTGTCGCTTTCATCTGGACTCCTGCTACTTCGATGATTGCCGACAATTGATCCTCTTCATCTATTAGTTGGCCTATTAGTGGTGAGGAGCTTGTTGGCTGGGTCCCTGCTCGCCCCTGATAGGCTGGAACCGTCTTTCGTTTCCCGAACTCCAACAACATTCTTTTGTTCTCTTCCCAATCCTTCCACACTGCCAACAGAAAATGAGTCTCTGATTGTTGCACTCCCTTGCCCAGTGTTCGGCTGCTCCGCATCTGCGGCATGCCTGGTTTGGGTTCAAGACTTTTCCATCTTGGATGTTTTTATTTTCTTGGCTTGGTCTTGAATTGTTCTCCATGCTGTTGTCTTGGCATCTTCGGCACTGTGTGACTGGTGGCCCGTAATTATTTTCTCCTCTGTTGCTTGGTTGGTTGTTGTGTGTTCTTTGAGTATTGTTTGGGCGATGGAAATCTGATCGTTCTTGTTCAAGCATCTCATGCTCTTCCGCCAATTGCATCAGCTCATCTAGGTTTCTGACTCTGTGCGGCCGAACGAATATCTTCAAATCTGGAGTGCAATTTTCTAATATAACCTCCAATTGTTCGTACTCTGGTATTTTGAGGGGTCTCATCATTGTTTGCATGTCGATCATATAGTCCTTAAAATACTCGTTTCTGTTTTGTTTGCGATTTTTCACTTGATCCGCCAATTTGTTGAAGAATCCTCTTGGCAGGAAGTATTTCTTGAAGCCCTCAACGAACTCCTTCCATGTTCGCCACTGCTTATTGTTTGCGACGTACCATTTGAGTGCTCTGTCTTTCAAGAGTTCTGGCATTGCTCTCGGGATCATGTCCAGCTCGATGCCATACATGTCTGCTGACCACTCGATCTGTTCTATAAACTCTAGCGGTCTGGAATTGCCATCGAATCTGAATGTCCACTCTCTCACTTGTTTTGCCACTTTGGCGTATTCGGTGGTCCTGTTTGTTGTATGTGTTGCCGTTTTCTTGGGGTCTATTGTTTGTCTCCTTATGTCCCTCTTTGTTTCTGCGCTGTCTAGGGCTCCTTCGCTTCCCCATCTTGGTGGTAAATATGGAGGAATTGCTAGTGTGGCGATGTTTATTTTCTGGAATTCATCGGCCTCCTTGTCTACGCCATTTTCGCATGTTTTTGATGTGCTTGCTATTGTTTTCATTTTCAGATTTTTCGAGTATTTTGTCTCCAATCTATTTATTTCCTCCTTCCAGTCTGGGTCCGTTTCATTCCTTTCTACCCACTCGCCTAGCTGTTTCCTCATTTCCTCCACTGTGCCGGTCATCTCGATCCCAATCCTTCGGCCTGTCTGTAACAGATCCTCCTTCTTCATGTGGTAAATCCATCCTTTCCCCATTTTGATGTTTTCTCTACAATTTTCAAACTTTTGTTTTGTTAAAATTTCACCAGTATAGCACGTTGGGCGCCAGTTGTAACGATCCTTTTTTGTCCTTCGGGATATTTACGATATCTCTTGGGCTAGGTTCGGCACAACAAATTTATTTTGTGCCCCGGTGAAATTAAAACACGTTTGATTTCAGTTGTTAATGCTTAATTGTATGTTTATTCAAATCGTTGGTGGGCTCGGTTGGATATGACGGTTTCTCGATGGTAGTTCTGGGCTTGGGCAGCGTTGGTGAGTCACTTCGAATCCCTCGTCGACCCTTCTCGTCTTCCTCTTGCTCCTATAGCCGTTGCTGGTTACTGTCTCGATCCGTATAGTGTGCTTGATTTGCGCTACACACCTCTGCACCCTTTTCGCTGAGTTCGTTGAGAATGCTTTTGCTTTAAGGCTCTGGGATGAATCCCGTAGCTGTTATCACGAAGCAGGATGTTCCTCAGAAATTGGTACTCGTCAGGATATATAGATCCTGGAATTTCGGCAGTAGGATATATCCTCGTGCCTTCCACTGACCTTGGGTACTCCTGGAGATTGCTTGGCTTCTCTCAAATTTACTCTAGCTTGGGTACGGTGTTTATTATCCTTATTTAAGGACTTGTTGCTATCAAGTGGAACTGTACAGGTTACTCGTAAGGCCTGTATAGTTCTTAGTTTTCTGCTGCTCCTTGTGTTTCCTTGCTAAGTTTCTTAAGGTTACTCGTAAGGCCTTAATTACTTGTTGCTTGATCACGTCTTGATGACTTGATGATTCTGCTTGATGGGCGTTGCCTTTATATAGGCAATTCCCACGGCCTCAGGAATATCTTGGTGTAGTACCGCTATACAGCTGGTACATTTCCATCGGCCCTCTGCTTTCACCCACGCATCCACTTGTTGCTATGCGTGGTGAAAGTCCCGTAAATCCTTTGCGCATATGTCCACTTTCTTTGTGGCTGAGCGCCCATTTATTCCCTTGTCCTTGTCTAGCTCCCTCGTATCTACGTGCTTCCATCACTTTCACGCACTGGCGTCGCCTTTTATTGGCCGCCCTTCATATCCCGTTGACTCTCTCTGCTTTCTCTGCCAGCGATGCCGTCGCCCGTCGCTCCCTTTGATCCACTCGTCATACCCAATTTCACCCATATTTGCTCAATATTGTTATTTACATACATATATACTAATTGTATTAACTAAAATTATCATTTGAACATAAATAGCCTGATTAATTTAATATATTGTATTATTTAATTCCCCATGCAAATACACTTTCATATGCATCTCGCATCCATCAGATAGATTCCCCATGGCCTCATCCCTCCCCCTTCGGCTTGCATATTCCCCTCACACCTCCATAAACCATCATTGCTTCTCGCATCTTTGCTTTCCCCCCTACTCCCCGATTCACAAGCATAGCCCTCACTTGGTTTCGTTTCGGTACCAAGCGTCCCCCGCACCCGTCTTTCGGGCTTGCTTGGCCCTCACTTTTGTTTTCTCTCGCTCCCGAAATTCTTTTGGTGCTCGCATTCTAACTGCTTTCGCTCTCATGAGCGTGTAGGCATCGCGCGGCCCATTGGCCACCGGTATTCTCCCATGCCGTCACTCACGCACAGTGTACGTGTGACGTGCGTGTATGTACGCTAATGCCCTCAAGTTTCATTTACTCTTATACAGCCACTAATACTCATTATGTTTCCCACGCATCTTCCCGCTTGTACGAAATCGCCAGCGGTTGCGTGGGGTTCGATCGGCCATGTTCGACCGGCCTCTTTCATTGGCTCCTATACGACCGAACTTATCGTATTATGTTTCCCACGCATCTTCCCGCTTGTACGAAATCGCCAGCGGTTGCGCGGGGTCCGATCGGCCATGTTCGACCGGCCTCTTGCATTGGCTCTTATACGACCGAACTTATCGCATTATGTCTCCCACGCATCTTCCCGCTTGTACGAAAATCGCCAGCGGTTGCGTGGGGTTCGATCGGCCATGTTCGGCTGGCCTTGTTTATTTGATCATTTACAGCCGATTTCACTCTTATACTTTAGTTTGTGTCTTGGCTGCGTTTGTATCTGGCTGTTTGTTGTATCTTATGTGTTGTGGCTTTGTATCTTGTTTGTTGTAGCTTGTTTGTTGTGGCTTTGTATCTTGTTTGTTGTAGCTTGTTTGTTGTGTGGGACATTATTCTTGTGTATATAATGTTCCTCACAACTAAATGGGATAGGATAGATGTTTTAAGCATATTAATAGAAAACTCTGAGCCGATTACAGGGGATAGAAGATTGTAATCAGAGCAGAGGACCCTAAAAGGTTCATGCATAGCATAGTTAGAAGAACAACGACTAAGGGATAAAGGTATTAAAGGATGTCTACTCCGTCTACATGGTACCGACAGATTCACCTGAGCTAATAACTCAGGCGAGTCGATATCACCAATTAGGAGCTTGTGCATAAAAATGACACCAAGCATAATTCTACGGTTAGTTAGGGACGGAAGGTTAATCAAGAGAAGTCTACTAGAATACGAAGGCAAATTGACATTGCGATCCCAGCTTAAGCCACGAAGAGCAAATAGCAAGAACTGCTTTTGAACGGATTCTAGTCTAACCTGGTGCGACTCATATTGAGGTGACCAAATGCAAAATCCATACTCTAAAATAGGACGGACAAGCGAAGTAAAAAGAACTTTAGTTGTATAGGGGTCATCAAATTCTTTTGACCATCTTTTAATGAAACCCAGGACACTCATGGCCTTTGCGACCGTGCTGGAAATATGGGTGTTAAAATTTAACTTATGGTCCATAAGTACGCCCAAATCATTCATATTATTTAGACGTTCTAGAGGGCTGTTGTTTAGAATATAAGTGACCAGTTGAGGAGAGTTACGAAAAAAAGTCATTACCTTACATTTGGTAGTGTTAAGATTTAGTAGATTAAACTGGCACCAGGATTGAAAGTTTTTAAGATCAGCTTGTAGCCGACTAAATAAATCTGTATCTTTATAAGTAAGACAAAGCTTGACATCGTCAGCATACATAAGCACATGCGAATGAACAATGACTGATGGAAGATCGTTAATAAATAGTGTGAAGAGCAGAGGGCCAAGATGACTACCTTGAGGTACACCAGAAGTCACAGAAATGGAAACGGAAAAAGAAGACTTAAAAAGTACCTTCTGTTTTCTTTGTGTTAAATATTCTCGAACCCAAGAAAGGAAAAGGGGTGGAAACCCAATGTCGCTCAGCTTAGAAAGTAATAGGGTATGATTAACGGAATCAAAGGCTTTGCTGAAGTCAGTGTATATGACATCAGTTTGTTTACCATTTTTGAACCCCTTGATAATTATTGATGTAAATTCTAAAAGGTTAGTGGTTGTAGATCTACGTTTCACAAACCCATGTTGGGATGGCGAAATAATAGAGCTGCAAAAATGTTGCAATTGAGAAGTTATAATTTTCTCAAAAGCTTTCGGAATAGCGGACAATTTTGAGATACCCCTATAGTTAGAGGCTTCGGACTTTTTGCCATTTTATGCAGAGGAATAATATACGACTCCTTCCAAATAGATGGAAAAGAGGAAGATTCTACAGACAATAGAAACAATTTTAAAATGGGTTTACATAATGCGTTTGCACAGAACCTGAGTATACATCCAGGAATACCGCCTGGCCCCGGAGAATAAACAGGTTTAACTAATTTAAGTTCGGTAAGAATAGAACTTTCATCAATCACTGGATTGAAACTGCAATTAGCCTTTTTTAAATGATAAGGATACGGACTTGCTCGATATTCCATTGAGGAATAAGTTGTTTTGAAAAAACTCGCAAACATATCGGCAATTGCCTGATCAGTGCTCGCTTTTTTATTTTGAAATGACAAAAAAGATGGGTGCACAGAGGTCTTACGTTTAGAATTAACAAAATTATAAAATTGTTTAGGGTCAGAAGAAAACTGAAGCTTACACCGCTGAAGATAATTCTTATAGCATTGTGTATTAAGCATCATGAATTTTGAACGAGCGACTGTATACAGAGCATAATCTGATGAACGACGTGTTATTTGGAACTTCTTATAATATCGTGTCTTCACATTTTTCAAATTGGATAGCTCGCGAGAGAACCTGGGAGGTTTGTTAAGCCGCTCCAGCCTACCAAGAGGCACACAAATATCAAAGAGTGAATTCAGAGTATCATAGAAAAAACGAACAGCCGAGTTCATATCACTACAAGTGTACAGATAAGACCAATCGGTAGTAGCAATGTTTTCATTAAGGCTGGCAAAGTCAGTCTTACGAAAGCACCTAGTTAGTGGTAACTCATTTGAACCAAGTAATGGTGAAAGCAAGGGCAAATCAATTTTTAAATATAATGTAGGATGAAATTTGTCTTCTGGAAGAACAAATGGTTCGATCCTAGAAACCTCACAATAAGAAGAATCCAATACAAAAATAACTTGGGATAAAGATAAGCCTAGAAGGCCATCAATAAAGTCATGTGACAAAGAGGGCAGCAACGTGGTAGATTCATGTGTTAGTGACCATGCTAAAGCGGGTAAATTAAAATCACCTACAACTATGAGCATGTCTTGACTCGAAACTAAAGAGGAGACAAACTGAATTGCCTCTAAATGATTTAAATATACCACCATGTCTGACAATGGTAAAATATATGAACAAGTAATGAAAGCATTAAAAGATTTAAAATTTACTTTAACACCGACAAACTCAATCTCCTGGGTACTAGAAAATTGAATCATTTCAGATGATAAAGCAGCATCAACAGCTATCAGAACGCCACCACCAATGCGAGAAATCCGGTCACGTCTGAAAATAGAAAAGTTTGTGGAAAAACCGATGCATCAGCAATATCAGGTTTTAGCCACGTCTCTGTGAAAGCTAGTATGTTATTGCATACATAAGAGACAGAAAACCCCTTTCCCACCGCCCCTCTCCACCCAAACCAACTGTTATTAACTGGCGCTTTGCTACTTTGCCTAAATCTCAATTCCTTTGGAATATTGATTTTCATATGCAAAGATGAAATTAGAGAAAGGGAGAAATAAGGGCGAGGTGAAGAAAGAAATACAACTTCATGTGTGTGTGTGTGTCTTTATGCCTCACTTGCCGCAAATTAGCGGTTTGAGTTTCGAGAGTTTTGGCAAAAAGTTTTTAGCTTCTTTTCATAAATACTTTTCCTCTCTCACTCTCTCTATCTATGTGTGGGTGTGCGCTTTGTTTCGTAAACCGCTTATAAATCATTATAGAATTTTGCCATTTCATCATGTGTCTTAGTTACTTGTTAAAAATCTTTCACTCTACCCATCAAAGTGAAAGTTCAAAGTGAATGTCTAATTTGTTGCCAAAAACTTACCTCATCCAGGGGACATCCTGTAGAGCGGAGTACAGCATGTGATTGCAGCACAAGCAATTTATCCTTGATCTCACCCAGTGTCGAGGTCTTGGCTCTAAGGATGACAATACGCAAAGTGATCACCGATGTAAGCTCACCCAGTATATCACTAACTGGTATAGCCGGATTATCGGAGATCTGTTCCAATGGTATGGGTTTCCAATGTTTGATAATAAGAGAGCCTAAAAAGGAAATTACATTATGAATGAATCTCGAGAGTGTCTCATTTCAGTTGGTACCCACCTCTTGCCGTATTGGCCACCTCTTGGGAATAACCCAAACGTTGTAGGGCTGTCTGAACTATTTCACTCCAGGGCGTGGCAGCGGCTATAATCACATAACTGTCCGTTTCAATATTGGGTCGCCTCTTCCAGGGCTGGGGACTGTCAATGGTCAGGGAGGCGTGCAGGGAATGCACAGATTCCACCAAACAATGCATTGGAAGTGATTTGGCTGGAAAAAAAGGTTTCAGTTTAGATATTATTATTATAAATCATAACAATGATCATGAATTTTTTTGAAAAATGTGAATTTTAGACGAAATATCAGTTTACTAATCGGTTTAACTCAAATCACAAGTGCAAATCGTATTCCAAAATATGTACATAGATATTTAAGTAAGCAATTAAAACATATTTTTTCTACCCCACCCCCCACAAAAAAATATTTATATATATTATAATAAATTATTGTTCATGCGGTTAGCCACAGCATTTAGTTTTAAACTGCTTAAATGGAATAATTAATAAAGGCATTTTAGACCCAAACTAAAATCTATACTAGGCAAATAGGCTTAAAGCCCAAACACCCGTAACATAATGGTATTATTAATTATTCCAATTATAAAAATTGTAAGCAGTGCGCAAAAATGAGTAAGAGAGAGAGTGGGAGAGAGAGAGAGGGGAAGAGATCAGAGCATATGAGAGGGGAATAGGGTCAGAGGATTGGCGGGCCGATTGCCTTCTGTTTGGCCCAAACTCATTCGAAATAAGTCAAAAAGAACTGGCTGACCAACGAACAAACACACACAACATAAAAAATATGTTCAACCCAATTATATGCGATTTTTTATTGTGGGTGAGCAAGTGTGAGTATGAGTGTGTGTGTGTGTGTGTTTTTTTTTTTTTTTTTTTTTTTTAAATTTCATTTCTTACTCATATATAAATAACAACATATTAACGTAACATATAAAGAAAATAGTATAATAACAGTAAATTATGGCGTCACCAAACAAAGAACAGTACAATACACTCGTGTGGTTAGAGGGGGAGGTGGATACAAATACAGGGTCAAGCGGGACTACTTTTAGGTACTGTTTCACCGGGCCCTGGGCGATCATTCCTCGTGCCTCTGACGTTCGAGCCTTCTGAGCTCCTTCATCACCACCGACGCGAAAGTGCTGACGGCATCCCAGGCTCTGGGATCAGCGACCATCAGCCTGGTCAGATTTTCTAATGTTGCGCGATGCCCCATTGCACACTCCAGGGAAAATCTTGCCGCTTCGAACCTGGGGCAATGCAGCAAAATATGCTCGGCGTCTTCGGGTATTCCGCTGCCGCACCAGGTGCATTCGTCCGAAGTTTCGTGGCCGAACCTCCTCAGATATGTTCTGAAGCAGCCGTGACCACTTAGCAGTTGGGTCAGGTAATAGTTTACCTCGCCGTGCTTACGCAGAACCCACGCGCTAATATCAGGGAGGAGCTTGTGCGTCCACCTTCCTTGGTCGAGGTGTCCCAACGCTCTTGCCACCTCCGCATGCTTTGTTGCCTCGCTAGGCTGCGCGTTGCTTTCGGCCCATCTGAGCTACCTCCTCGTCTGGCCTTGGCGACTGCCTCGATGATCGCTGCCTGGTCGTCGATCGGCATCATTCACCTTTATACCGTCGATCCACGCTGGTGCTGCGCATAGGGCCGTCAATGTGGTGAAGGTAGAGAGCAGTAGCCGTCGTCCCTGCCTCGGGCCGCGCGTGTTCAAGAGGATGCGCGATAGAGCGTGGGCGGATTTGGCTGCTTTTAAACCCTAAAACTGAGCCTAGTGTCCAGTAGAACGTCGAGATATTTAATGGCCCTCTTGGATTCTATCACAGCGCTGCCCACCTGTACATTCGCAGTTTCCACAGCCTTCATGCTGCTGATAAGCACTGACTCCGTCTTGTGAGCTGCCAACTGGAGGCCGGAGTGTTGTGGACTTAGCCTTCCGGAAACCAAACTGCTGCTCCGAAAGTCCTCCGTTGGCTTGGATGGCTGAGCTAAGCCTCGCGCAAATGAGGGACTCCAGGACTTTTCCTGCCGTGTCCAGGAGGCAGATCGGTCTGAACGAAGACGCTTCGAGCGAAGTTTTCCCTGGCTTCGTTAGCAGAACTAGGTTCTGTTTTTTCCATCTGGATGGAAAGGCACCTTCCCTCAGGCAACTGATATACAAGTCCACAAAGGACTCAGCTTGTAAAGAGACTGCGATCTTCAGTATATGGTTAGGGATTCCGTCGGGTCCCGGAGCCTTCGCTGGTCTGAGTTTCCGAACTATATCAAGTACCTCGTCCACTGTGCATTCCTCTATGTGTGGGTGAAGCGGGGGATGCAGGACAGGCAATTCGTCCACGATTTGAGGGAAGAGGGTATCTACTATGCCCCGGACGGTCTGCGCGTCTTTTGGTGCCGGAGTCTTGTCTATATGCAAGCGCTTCACGACAGTCTGGTATGCCTTTCCCCATGGGTCCTGCTCTACCGAGTCGCATAGGGCCAGGAAACACTCGCGTTTACTATCCTTGATTGCCTTTTTGAGAGCCTTAGAGCACCGCTTGTAGTCCAGATGCAAGTCTGAGAAGGCTAGCGTCCCTCTAGCACGCTGGTACATGCGCCTCGCGCGGAAACATCTGCGGCGAACATCGGCGATGCTGTCATTCCACCAACAGACTGGTTTGTGGTGTCTTCTGTATGCCTTGCGCTGGGACATACTCGCATCACAGGCACTCTGGAGAGTCGACATGAAAGAGTTGGCTGCCGCGTCTGCATCTCCTAGGCGTACATCGCGTAGATTCTCCAACACGCTGCTGAACGTGTGCAAGTTTAGGGACTCAAGCTTGAAGCTTTTTCCGATGGTGAAAATTGTCAATTGTGTATGTAAGTAGGGAAAAAAGTTGAAAAACTGGTTGAATAGGCATATACTTATATCTATACATATTATAAAAGGTAGATAAAACAATACAATCGCCTATACATTTAATATTATACACAAAAAAAAGTTAAGAAATCTGAATGGTTATTTTTGGGCCATGTGAGAGAGTTGCTTTGACATGACCTATTGAATGCTCATCATTAAGGCCAATTGGCTTGGATTCAAACAATTTTTATAGAAATCCTTACAGGATTTTACCCTTGATCATACAAATTTCTGCCTGACTTTCAGAAAACACTTTTCTGTCTTTTTATTAAATAAGCCAAGAAAATTATTAACATTTTTTCCAAAATCTTAACAAATGTTTAAAAATTCAAAGTGACAATATACATATCTAGATTTTTAATGGTTTATATTTAATAAAAAAAATACCTCTATTTATATAACAACCAACAAGTTATTTTGTATCTTGTATAAAAAAGCAAAAGGAAAAACCTTTGAACAAGGAAGAAAGTGCAGTTTTTTATAGTAAAAAGATAGTCAGAAAACCAATTCACATAAGGAAAAGGAACAAAATGAAACGGAAAATGTCACTGTTTGTGGAGGGGCGGAAGGACCCGACTAAGCCTGAAGTGATTGGCGGGTGCCAATTTCTGCAGGGGTCTGGTGAGTGAGTAATGCAATTAAAACGCGCGAGAACTTCGTTTAAGATTAATTCTGGTTTATTTCTATTTATGTTACATGTTAGATGTCCCGACACACACGAGAATGTTTCGGGTTGAAAACAGGTATATTATCGAAAGCAATGAAAGAACGGGTGTTCGGGTTAGATGTTCGTACTGGATTAAATATGGCGATTTACAGGAGAACCCTTCGTCACCCTCCTCAGTATGACCGAATTCGGTTTGGAAAAAACCCTACCCCTCACTCTCTGCTGTTCACCCGGTGGCGTGAACATACCGCCCCCCTTGCAACAAGTTGCAATTGCCTCGCTGGACATGTCTAAGGATGGGGGATGGCAGCGTTCTGGATCGCCAAGACACGGGTGGAGATGGAGGGGGAACTTTGGATGCAGATGGAGTAGGCGGCACGATGGCTGATGACCTCTGGATAGAAGTCCGAATGAAAGGCGGGTGACTTTCGGGTCTTTGCTCTTTGGGTTGGATGTAGGCGACAGAGCTGTCGATGTGCAAGAGCGTGTGGTGTTGCTTGCCACATCGATGGTATCCTGCTGTGCTCCTGAAGGAACCATTGGAATGCTCATGAGCCAAACAGTTTGGGCAGTATCCGTTGCTCAAGACTACCCGTAGCCTGTCGTCAGCTCGTAGTCCTCGAAACTGTCGGCACTGACGGAGCGCGTGTGCCCCTTGACAAACGCGGCACCTGAAGCAATTAGAACTGCGTTCTAAATCGGATGGTGCTGCTGTCCTTAGAGACATCTTCGGCCTGCTGGAGGAGGTGGACCGAGACCTTCTGGATTTTCCAGTAACGGATCCACAGAGAACCCATCCGAACATCGTCTCGATCCCCACGAAGGAATCACCAACATTCTTGATGATTCGTTCCCCAAGGATAGTGGGAAGGAGCTCGGCTCCAAGCACCAAATCCACAGGAGCTCTTTGGTGAAATTGCGGATCAGCGAGCGGAAGGTCAAGCGAATCCTGCTTCACCTTATTCGGGACGGCGCGGGACGGAAGTGCTTCGGCTACACTAGGCAGCACCACGGCGACTGCTTGGAACCGTCGCAGCGGTTCGTCAGGAGGAGAAATCTGTAAGCGGCACACTTTGTCGCCGCTACCAGCATCGCATTGCCCAATGCCGCGAATGCTAGTTGATACTTTGCAGCTTGGAGGATTAATCAATTCAAACATTCTTTGGGAAATAAAGGACGCTTCGGATCCCATATCAATCAAAGCGCGGATTTGAAACTGCTGGCCACGATGATGAATAGTTACCCTTGCAGTACCCAGGAGGCCAGTGTTGCGAGTGGAGGCGAAGTAACTTCCCACGTGTACATGAGGGCTGCTGGAAGAATCGGAGGACGCAGGATTCGAAATTATACAAGCATCAGGTGCTGAGCTCTCTTGTACTTGAGCGGAAAAGGCCTGAGCTCGTGCCGTAGGTTTTCGGCTTACGGATGGAAAGGTCTGACCGCTAGAGCTTGGTTGAAGGACATCTGTGGCCTCTAGTACACGGTGGCGTTCAGTTAGGAATCGATTAAGGTCGTCCCAGGATGAGACGGCGGTCTTATTTGGAACGGACTGTTCCCACAACAGAAGGGTGGATTTGGGCATTTTGCTCGTACAGATTGCTATAAGAAGGATATCCCAATTGTCTGTACGAGCTCCGGAAAGCTCAAGACCGGTTAAGCAACCTTGAATTGAGGTCTGCAATTCTCTCAACGCTTTGCCAGACTCTTGTGTTACAGCTGGGATCTGTAGAAGCTGCTTGGCTTGGCTCATAATCAATAATCGATTATTTTCGTATCGCGCAGTGAGGTTATCCCACGCGGACTGGAACCCTTCATTGGTCAAAGGTGACCTAGAAACAATGGCTCTGGCTTCACCGCGAGTTTTGCAACTTAAGTGGTAAAGTTTCTCCACTTGTGTTAGGCTTGGATTATGGATAAAAATCGCGGTAAACAAATCACGGAATGAAGGCCAAGCCAGGCTGTCTCCGTTAAAGATTTCGACTTCGCACGGGGGAACTGTGTGGCTTTGATGGGTGGAATCGACGGAGAGCTTGACTGGTGGAGGAGCCATTTTTGTGGACAACTGCTCGATTCGCTCTCCAAACAAAGTCCCGCCTCGCACATATACCATATAACAATAATCATGTTTAGCTTTAATTGTAGCTATGTGCTTCGGACTATCGTCGTTGTTTTGAGCCGTCAAGGCTTTATAGCATCGTGAAAACTCTGCCTCGACTTTTGCCCAAAGTGACTTAAGCTGGTCTAAGTGTATTTTAATAGAGACGAGTGGCACATCGTCAGCTAAAGCCTGGGCCTCGCGAGCCTCGAACGCCGTTAATGCCTCGCACACGGCAACAAAGTCGGAAAGAGACATCGTAGAGTGTCCTCTGGGCTATTACGAATCGAATGGCAACAAACGTGGACTTAGAGCTCTCAAGCGAGGAGATCGAACCGAAGCTGTAAGTGGACTGTATAATTTAAGGATAGAGGAGGAGTGAGAAGGAGAAATGTCTCCTCTTTTTAATGACCACAATGAATAAGCAAAGATCGCATAAATGAAATTAGAAGGATTTATAATTTTCCTCGCAGTTATGGGAATAATTATAAGGATATATAATCACTTGGATATTAAAATTTATACAATGTGGAAAAATGTTAAAATTTATAAGAGTATTTAAAAATATGGAAAATTGAGATCAGTAGGATTGGGAGTGCCGATAACTTTTCAACGAAGGAAAAAAAAACTTGGAATTAATTCATTAAACGGACAAGATCAATTTCATGGATCTGTGAGGAAAAGATCAAAATGCACCAAGACAAGCAAAAATATTAATTCCATATATAGGAAAAAACTTTCACTCGTTGCAGAGGACGGACGTGTTGTTTTTGCGCTTATCAACTTTTATTTTTTCTCGCGATTAAATACTTTTATTTAACTCTTAAATTATCGGTTTAATTAATAACAATTACAACATCCGAATTTTATTTTCATTTCGTGAATGCTTGCTGTCGTTTTTGTTTAAATTTAAATAAAATCAAAACTTACAACAATACTTGCATTAGCGGTGTTGTTGTTTTGTTTATCTCTTTTGCTTTTGTGTCTTTACCGTTTTAACTAACTCTCGCGCTCTTGCGTACAAATTGTTGTTGCATGTGTTCAATTTGACGCGCTCTCTTTTTTCCCGCTCTTTCCTATTCTTGATTGATTTGCGCTCTCGTCTTTTGCCTACCCGCGACTCTGTGATACGTGTTTTTGTTTTTGTGTTTTTCATTTCTTTTTATTCTTTAGTTGTGAAGGCTTACTCTGCACATTAACCCTTGTGTCAGAACTGGTCAGTATATTCTTATACACAGATTTTTAACCTTTAGAATTTTTATTTTTTTTGTATTTCCTTTTTCAATTAAATTAAACTTTTTGATAAAATGGTTATCTGCTCAAAAAATAATTGCATAGTTGCCACTAATGCGGTTGACTCCCATGATTATATTCTTTGTTGGTTGTGTGACAATGCTGTTCACGTCAAGTGTGCAGGTTACACAGGCAGAATCAAGGAGTCTATTGCTAAAGGTGGTGGCTTAAAATATGGATGTGATGCTTGCCGGGAGGTCGAGAATGAGATGCGCTCTTTCATGAGGCGGACTAGAGATAGTTTTGACACTTTAAGGGCAGGTTTTAATAAACTTCAAACGGAGTTTACTGCGGTGGAGACTCAGTTCAGAAGTTTATCGCTTATGAATGAGTCTCCGAAACGTAAAAGGACCAGTCCTTGGGGTGTTTCTGTATCTGTAGATCCGCCAGCGTCTCTTATCGTCCCCGACCGGTCTCATGCACCGTCCACTCCTAATGTACAGCAATTGATATCGTTTAAGAGCCCGGTTGTGAATGCTATTAGTAATGAATTACCGGTATCACCTGGGAATGATCTCTTAAAAACGATGCCTATTGTAGTGTCCGATGTGTCTGGGCAATTACCCATTCCAATGGAAATTGCCGATAGTTCTAAAAGTATCGAGGGCCCCGTGAACAAGTTGACTGCTGCAGTGGGTGACTTGTCCAACGTTACTGCTGCGGCTGACGCTTCGGGACCGCGGCCTCTCGTTGGCATACCACCAAAGAAACATATATTTGTTTCTAGGCTAGACCCTGTTGTCATATCTGATGATGTAATAGCCTATATTCGGAAGAAAGTTAATGTCTCGAATATTGCGGTGGAAAAGTTTAAATTTTCTTATTCTCGGGACATTTCGTCCTTTAAAATTAGTGTTTCTGCCAATATCTTCGACACTATATGTCGAGAAGATTTTTGGCCTAAACATATAATAGTTAAGGAATATACTGTAAAAAAGAAAAATCGGCAACCGATTCGCTTGCCTACAACAACAACTAATACTATTCCTGCCACATCAGCATCTGCTGGTGTGTCAAAAAACTAGCTTCGTCCCTTAACCTGGGTTACCAGAACGTTAGAGGACTGAAATCTAAACTTCCTAATCTCTATGTAGATAGTCTTTCTTTTGAGCATAACATTCTAGCTTTCACAGAGACGTGGCTGAAACCTGATATTGCTGATGCATCGGTTTTTTCCACAAACTTTTCTATTTTCAGACTTGACCGGATTTCTCGCATAGGTGGTGGCGTTCTGATAGCTGTGGATGCTGCTTTATCATCTGAAATGATTCAATTTTCTAGTACCCAGGAGATTGAGTTTGTCGGTGTTAAAGTAAATTTTAAATCTTTCAATGCTTTCATTACTTGTTCCTATATTCCACCATTGTCAGACATGGTGGTATATTTAAATCATTTAGAGGCAATTCAGTTTGTCTCCTCTTTAGTTTCGAGTCAAGACATGCTCATAGTTGTAGGTGATTTTAATTTACCCGCTTTAGCATGGTCACTAATAGATGAATCTACCACGTTGCTGCCCTCTTTGTCACATGACTTTATTGATGGCCTTCTAGGCTTATCTTTATCCCAAGTCAATCCTGTCTTAAATTCTAATGGAAAATCGTTAGATCTTATTTTTGTATTGGATTCTTCTTATTGTGAGGTTTCTAGGATCGAACCATTTGTTCTTCCAGAAGACAAATTTCATCCTACATTAAATTTAAAAATTGATTTGCCCTTGCTTTCACCATTACTTGGTTCAAATGAGTTACCACTAACTAGGTGCTTTCGTAAGACTGACTTTGCCAGCCTTAATGAAAACATTGCTACTACCGATTGGTCTTATCTGTACAATTGTAGTGATATGAACTCGGCTGTTCGTTTTTTCTATGATACTCTGAATTCACTCTTTGATATTTGTGTGCCTCTTGGTAGGCTGGAGCGGCTTAACAAACCTCCCTGGTTCTCTCGCAAGCTATCCAATTTGAAAAATGTGAAGACAAGATATTATAAGAAGTTTCAAAAACACGTCGTTCATCAGATTATGCTCTGTATACAGTCGCTCGTTCAAAATTCATGATGCTTAATACACAATGCTATAAGAATTATCTTCAGCGGTGTAAGCTTCAGTTTTCTTCTGATCCTAAACAATTTTATAATTTTGTTAATTCTAAACGTAAGACCTCTGTGCACCCATCTTTTTGTCTTTTCAAATAAAAAAGCGAGCACTGATCAGGCAATTGCCGATATGTTTGCGAGTTTTTTCAAAACAACTTATTCCTCAACGGAATATCGAGCAAGTCCGTATCCTTATCATTTAAAAAAGGCTAATTGTATTTTCAATCCAGTGATTGACGAAAGTTCTATTCTTACAATAAATTAGTTAAACCTGTTTATTCTCCGGGGCCAGACGGTATTCCAGGATGTATACTCAGGTTCTGTGCAAACGCATTATGTAAACCCATTTTAAAATTGTTTCTATTGTCTGTAGAATCTTCCTCTTTTCCATCTATTTGGAAGGAGTCATATATTATTCCTCTGCATAAAAATGGCAAAAAGTCCGAAGCCTCTAACTATAGGGGTATCTCAAAATTGTCCGCTATTCCGAAAGCTTTTGAGAAAATTATAACTTCTCAATTGCAACATTTTTGCAGCTCTATTATTTCGCCATCACAACATGGGTTTGTGAAACGTAGATCTACAACCACTAACCTTTTAGAATTTACATCAATAATTATCAAGGGGTTCAAAAATGGTAAACAAACTGATGTCATATACACTGACTTCAGCAAAGCCTTTGATTCCGTTAATCATACCCTATTACTTTCTAAGCTGAGCGACATTGGGTTTCCACCCCTTTTCCTTTCTTGGGTTCGAGAATATTTAACAAATAGAAAACAGAAGGTACTTTTTAAGTCTTCTTTTTCCGTTTCCATTTCTGTGACTTCTGGTGTACCTCAAGGTAGTCATCTTGGCCCTCTGCTCTTCACACTATTTATTAACGATCTTCCATCAGTCATTGTTCATTCGCGTGTGCTTATGTATGCTGACGATGTCAAGCTTTGTCTTACTTATAAAGATACAGATTCATTTAGTCGGCTACAAGCTGATCTTAAAAACTTTCAATCCTGGTGCCAGTTTAATCTACTAAATCTTAACACTACCAAATGTAAGGTAATGACTTTTTTTCGTAACTCTCCTCAACTGGTCACTTATATTCTAAACAACAGCCCTTTAGAACGTCTAAATAATATGAATGATTTGGGCGTACTTATGGACCATAAGTTAAATTTTAACACCCATATTTCCACCACGGTCGCAAAGGCCATGAGTGTCCTGGGTTTCATTAAAAGATGGTCAAAAGAATTTGATGACCCCTATACAACTAAAGTTCTTTTTACTTCGCTTGTCCGTCCTATTTTAGAGTATGGATCTTGCATTTGGTCACCTCAATATGAGTCGCACCAGATTAGACTAGAATCCGTTCAAAAGCAGTTCTTGCTATTTGCTCTTCGTGGCTTAAGCTGGGATCGCAATGTCAATTTGCCTTCGTATTCTAGTAGACTTCTCTTGATTAACCTTCCGTCCCTAACTAACCGTAGAATTATGCTTGGTGTAATTTTTATGCACAAGCTCCTAATTGGTGATATCGACTCGCCTGAGTTATTAGCTCAGGTGAATCTGTCGGTACCATGTAGACGGAGTAGACATCCTTTAATACCTTTATCCCTTAGTCGTTGTTCTTCTAACTATGCTATGCATGAACCTTTTAGGGTCCTCTGCTCTGATTACAATCTTCTATCCCCTGTAATCGGCTCAGAGTTTTCTATTAATATGCTTAAAACATCAATCCTATCCCATTTAGTTAATAGATAGCTATAGTATTATGTGTTTGTCTGTCTTTTCTATTGTGTATTTTGTCCACGCGATTCGTGCCGTGCGTTATACGGCTGCACCCCTCGGTCGGTCGGGTGGGAGGTGGGCAGTTATCTGCTTGGGCTCGCGCGTAACAGGCTTTGTCCTGGTGTCGTAGGGGCCACTTGAACGTACTGCGCATAGTATCGTCAACGTCCGCTATATAAATAAAAGGTTTTTATTTTTCTTTAGAAAATAGTTTGCGAATTAAATTCAATCAGTCGATTGAAATATTTTTGCACAATACGAAAATCACGAAGGAAAATATGGATGTCGTGACCGAGTCACGGCTTGGCTCAAGTGTCAGCACTGATGAGACTTGAGTGTCAGCACTAATCGGGAGTCAGCTGTTCTGCCGTGTTTTATGTTTTGTGAATTTAATTAATTGTAAATTGTTTAACGAAAATCACGATTTCCTGCTTTAATTATGTAGGTTTCGAATTATTAAATTGCGGAAAGCCAATCGGAGTGGCTGCAATTAATTTTGTGTGAGTGAATTCAAATTGTATGTGGACATATGTATGTATGTACATATGAGAGTGGTTACCGCGGCAAAAATTAAATTGTATGTACATATGTATGTATGGATGTAAAAATTATTTGACATAAATAATTTATGCCGATGGACTAATGATCAGCCCGTGAAGTGTACTTTACACTTTAAGTAAAGGTAAGTGGTACTTTATAAATTCATTCTCGATTATTAAACACCTTTACTTGCAGGTTAGAAAACAGCTGTTTTTACATGTATGTATGTATGTATGTATATGTGTGTATATACATACATATGTATTGCTATGCAATTGGACTTTTGGACAATCAGAATTTCGAAGAATGAAAAAAAAAATGCACTTCCTAAACACAAAAATGATCGGGAAATACCATGTAACCCTTGGAACAGGTCAGGTATGTACATACAAGTACAGAAGTGTGTAGGTCGCTATGGAAGAGCGGGAAACCTCACACTTTTGTAAGTTTATTATGGGATATAATAAGAAATGTTGTACTTATCAGGAATTCCGCCGATGCAAGCTGGAATAGCGGAAGGATATCCGGCTCGAAGGACCAATGTTTGTGGAGGGGCGGAAGGACCCGACTAAGCCTGAAGTGATTGGCGGGTGCCAATTTCTGCAGGGGTCTGGTGAGTGAGTAATGCAATTAAAACGCGCGAGAACTTCGTTTAAGATTAATTCTGGTTTATTTCTATTTATGTTACATGTTAGATATCCCGACACACACGAGAATGTTTCGGGTTGAAAACAGGTATATTATCGAAAGCAATGAAAGAACGGGTGTTCGGGTTAGATGTTCGTACTGGATTAAATATGGCGATTTACAGGAGAACCCTTCGTCACCCTCCTCAGTATGACCGAATTCGGTTTTGGAATAAACCCTACCCCTCACTCTCTGCTGTTCACCCGGTGGCGTGAACAGTCACTAAATGTTAGTTTATAGTTAAAGTTGATATCATGAATGAAAAACGGCGAAAAACTAAGAGATTTTGAGAAGAAAAACAGCATCAACTAAAATAAATTATATAGTTTTTTGGAACTGTAAAAAAGGATCAGTTGATAAAGAATTTTCTCCTACTCTGTTCTCAGCCTGCTGGAAAAGGTTTTCACTATCCTAGGGTAATTTAGGTATTCTCGTTTGCCATCTAATTACAGGGTATAATAATCAAATTCTAACAATCTCACTGACCCCGTTTCTCCAGCAAATTGAATTTAACAAATAGTGAAACAGACTACAGAAATAGAATTTGTGTTCGTGGTATATACAGATACAGATACAGATAGATATTTCCAATTCACTCGGGGCCCCAAAATTACGGCTACCGATGAATTAAATGCTCAAAAAAAGATATGGCTTTCTGCTCTATTCTACACTAGTCCACCCATACTCTCTCTCTCTCTCTCTCTCTCCTCCGCCTGCTCCTGCTACCTTTACTCTGCTCGTCACCCAAATACGTGAGCTTCTGCTCATGGACATAGAATAGAGAATGTCTCTATGAGTTGGCTGTTCGGTTGGTTGGAATTTGCTATCAGCTAAGGAGGCGCCCAAAATCACTTAAGCTGCTCGAAACACACTCACACACACACAGAGAAATGGTGGTATGAAAGAGAGGTGAGGTGTGGGATGGGGTGGGTTGACGCGTTGTTTTATGCCGACTTTGGGGTTCGGGGGTATTATTAAATGCATTTTCCTATCGCGTATTTGTAATGTTCTATGGCTACCTTTACCTAGATGGACACTAGGTCTTCACCACACACACACACACATATAGACACCCATACACACAGAGAGTTGAGTCCGCCATCAAGAACTCTGGCGACCTCTCACCGATGCAGTTTGGATTTAGACGCGCAAAGTCCACAATCGACGCGCTACAAACGGTAGTTGACATAGCTAGTAATGCCATCGAGGGCCAGCGATGGAAGGGTGGCAATAAAGAATACTGCTTGGTGACCACTCTAGATGTGAGAAACGCCTTCAACACCGCAAACTGGAGTCGGATCCTAAGCTCTCTTCGGAAATTTCGGGTACCAGAGTACCTAGTCCTCATGGTGGAAGACTATTTCCGAAATCGTATCCTACGCTACAACACCAAAAGTGGCTGGCGCACACATGTCGTCAAAGGAGGTGTCCCGCAAGGCTCCGTTCTGGGCCCAATCCTATGGAACGTGATGTACGATGGCGTGCTTAGGCTTCCTCTCCCACCTGGAACCCAGATTGTCGGCTTTGCAGATGACGTGGCGATAGTGGTGGCAGCGAAGCATCTACATGAGACGGAGAGCAAAACGGCCGTGGCAGTCGACATAGTCAAAGGATGGCTAAACAATGTAGGCTTGCAACTTGCAGTCCAAAAAACTGAAGCTGTCTTGATCAGCAGCCGCAAAGTCGTGGAGGTAGCAGAAATTTCTCTAGATACATGCAAAATAATGTCATCCAGGGCAATACGCTATTTAGGCATTTTACTAGACACCCGCCTCAGCTTCAAGGAACATCTAGAGCACGCAAACACAAAAGCTGCAGAAATAGGCCGCTGCATTACACGGTTTTTGCTCAACTCCAGAGGCCCAAGCCAACGACAACGTGTACTATTGGTAAATGTGGTGAGATCGATAATGCTCTACGGAGCCCATATTTGGGCAACGGCTATGCGACAGAAATCATATCGCCAAGGGCTCGAATCGACGTACAGATTGGGAGCCATACGAGTGTGTCGAGGCTTCCGAACAATATCCGACGAGGCTGCGCTAGTCATAGCTGGATTGACACCTATCGATCTCCTGGCGAAGGAGTCCCAGTACATCTACAACAGAAGGCAAACCAGCGAATGGACGCCACTGGCAAAACAAGAGGCCAAAAGAGCAGCCAGAAGAGCGTGCTTAGAAGACTGGCAAGCAAGATGGACATCCTCAACCAAAGGCAGATGAACGTTTAGGTTGATCCCGAACCTGGATCCCTGGCTCTCGAGAAGTCACGGCGAAGTAACGTTTGAGTTAACCCAATTGTTAAGTGGCCATGGGTGTTTCAACTCATAGCTACACCGATTTGGGCACGAAAGCAGTCCAGAATGCATGCTATGCCAAAACGGCGTAGTAGAGGATGCCGAGCATGTCTTTTTCTGCTGCCCGATATTTCAGAGTGAACGCCATGAGCTCGAGGAAGCGTTTGGGGAACTACCTACGGTCGAGAACACAGCCAACATAATGTGTGCTAGCCAAGGAAAATGGTCCGCGGCCTGCAAAATTTGCAAAAAAAGTTATGGACGCTCTTCGTCGCCTGGAGAGGCAGCGAAACGCCTGAGGGGCATGAAGCCCGCCTTTCTAGCCTGCGAAGCAATACCCCCCGGCAGTCCCGCTGGTTAAATTGGCACCCAAAACATCCTTTTCTTCAATGTTCGCACTTCTACTTTTTCCTCACTATACTCTTCTATCTTTTCTCTAAATTGTTACTTTTTTCTTGTTAAATAAATGAATTAAAAAAAAAAAAAAAAAAAAAAAACCCATACACACATGTGATTAGAGAGGGAGAAAGAGCCAGAGAGGGAGTGAGAGGGAAAAAGAGACTGCTTTGCTAATATTAATCAGGGCCAATAAAACTCTAGTCACAATATCAATTGAAGGGTATTTCGGGCCCTGATTTCTGTTTGATGATGATAGTGAACTAGGGTGATTTATGATCCAAATGCAATGATATGTGGGTCATGTGAGTGCAATAATGAAAGGAACACCACACGATCATGATGGGCCAAGTCGTAATAAACCAATGGAAGGTAAGTAAATCTTAAATTTGCCAAAATTAACTTTAGCATTTGTGCAATCTTCATTAAAATTGAAATTTAATTAAATATGCCTTAAGATTATCTGTAGTAGATAGAAGCCTCCCATTCAAGTGATAGAAACTTACTCTATCTTATGTTGGGTAGTCAAAAAGAGCCCAGGGAGACAGTCTTTATAACGACTCCGATTATAACGTCTGTCCGGATATAGCTACTAAACTTCGATGAGTGATAGGTTGGTCCCAATATACACCATTATGAAAGGGCATCCGGTAAGTACGTCTTCCGGATATAACGACAAAAATTGTCGGTCCCTTGGGCGTCGTTATAGCCGGATTCTACTGTAGCACTTTTCATATATCGCAAATATTTCAATTTAGCTTACTAAAACGGAGACCATGACTAAATCAGTTTCAAACTAAATAATTTGTTATTAGCAGCCAACTAAAGTTGTGGATAAAGTCCTTAACAGCCTTTACAGTTTCAACAATTCTTATTAAATTGACATGATTTTTGCTAGCTTTTGAATTACAAGCACAGGGAGTTTGACTACTACCTTGAGAATAAATCCTTGAGCCTAAATCTCACTTCCTTTGGAATAGTTTCATAAGCCTTTCAAGCTGATTTCAATTAAGTGAAATGAACAGGCAAAGAGATATAAATACAGAGAGGGAAAGTGGCATAAAGGGAAGGGATGTGATGAGGGGAGGGCAGAGAAGAGAAGCTGACGATAAGCGTAAAGCTGATTAATAACTGAAAACTATTGCAAAAAAGGATTAGTTAAGTAAACCAAATAAATGAACTCGAACTCGCAGGATTAACAGGCAACAAATTTTTGCTTTGTAGTCATTATCAAAACATTTACCAAATGATTTTCATATGCAAAGATGAAAATAGAGAAAGGGAGAAATAAGGGCGAGGTGAAGAAAGAAATACAACTTCATGTGTGTGTGTGTGTTTTTATGCCTCACTTGCCGCAAATTAGCGGTTTGAGTTTCGAGAGTTTTGGCAAAAAGTTTTTAGCTACTTTTCAAGACGACAACGGATAATATCGTAGACTCGTTCCACTCTTTTCCTCTCTCACTCTCTCTATCTATGTGTGGGTGTGCGCTTTGTTTCGTAAACCGCTTATAAATCATTATAGAATTTTGCCATTTCATCATGTGTCTTAGTTACTTGTTAAAAATCTTTCACTCTACCCATCAAAGTGAAAGTTCAAAGTGAATGTCTAATTTGTTGCCAAAAACTTACCTCATCCAGGGGACATCCTGTAGAGCGGAGTACAGAATGTGATTGCAGCACAAGCAATTTAAGCAATTTATCCTTGATCTCACCCAGTGGCGAGGTCTTGGCTCTAAGGATGACAATACGCAAAGTGATCACCGATGTAAGCTCACCCAGTATATCACTAACTGGTATAGCCGGATTATCGGAGACGTGTTCCAATGGTATGGGTTTCCAATGTTTGATAATAAAAGAGCCTAAAAAGGAAATTACATTATGAATAAATCTCGAGAGTGTCTCATTTCAGTTGGTACCCACATCTTGCCGTATTGGCCACCTCTTGGGAGTAACCCAAACGTTGTAGGGCTGTCTGAACTATTTCACTCCAGGGCGTGGCAGCGGCTATAATCACATAACTGTCTGTTTCAATATTGGGTCGCCTCTTCCAGGGCTGGCGACTGTCAATGGTCAGGGTGGCGTGGAGGGAATGCATAGATTCCACCACACAATGCAATGGAAGTGATTTGATGCAAAAAAAAAGGTTTGAGTTTAGATATTATTATTATAAATCATAACAATGATGATGATTATTTTTGAAAAATATGCATTTTAGAGAAAAAATCAGTTTACTAATCGGTTTAACTCAAATCACAAGTGCAAATCGTATTCCAAATTATGTACATAGATATTTAAGTAAGCAATTAAAACATATTTTTTCTACCCCACCCCCCACAAAAAAATATTTATATATATATTATAATAAATTATTGTTCATGCGGTTAGCCACAGCATTTAGTTTTAAACTGCTTAAATGGAATAATTAATAAAGGCATTTTAGACCCAAACCCAACCCCCCCTCCCCACCCAACTCCACCCCTCTCTACTCTCCACCACTCCACTAGCCATCCCTTTTACTGTCTAATTTGGTTCGTCGTTTTTTTTTTGTTGCATTTAAACTAGTTTCTGTCTATTATCTACTTAAATATTATTTTTGGCAAAATATTTATTAGAGCAAAGCTCTCTTAGGCGCGTCGCGGTAGGAAATTTTTGTTTAAAATTCGTCAGACGTCAGATCTGCAGCGTAAGATTTTTTTCTTGTAGCGCAATAAAACGATAATTTATCCATTAAATTCTACATGCCAATGTAGTTCTGAAGGTGTGTCTTGGCATCCCCTGCACCTGGCCCGTGGTTCAAATGATGTAGAGGTCGTCGAATATTTTTGTTTTTTTTTACATAAATATATCATCTGTACTTACATATGTATATTTTGTATAATAATTATGTTAACAAATTTTTTAGAATATATGTATGTATGTATGTGTATATTTGTATGTAATACATACTATGTATGTACATGTATGAAAAAAGAAATTATTCGTTATCCACAATCGTTTCCTTTATCCCCGACGGAACTACTTTTTAGTATTGCTTCATCAGGGGGAAACTCGACCTACGTCGGGGTTCGAACTCGAGAACAACAGAATTGTAGATTTAGTAGGTCTCCACTGAGCCACCGACTAGGTGTGTATGTACATATATGAACGTGAAACTATATGTATATGTATAACTTTATTATATGTACCTATGTAACGTACATTTTTCTCATTTAGCTTTGAAAACGCATGCATGTATGTATATACAACCATGTAAAATTTAAGGTAAATTGAATTAATTTTTGTTTTTATAATAAAATATATAATAAAAACAAAATTTCGCTTAAAGACTCTACTTAATTTTTGGTTTTATAATAAAATTTTGCTTTTATTATGTATTTTATTAGTCTTTAAGCGAAATAAGAGTTTACCTTCTTTAGCTTATTTATTTTTTCTAAAAATTATATTAAAACTTAGTTTTGATTAAAACGGAAGACCTGCCGTATTAGTTGATTAAGTCGAAGCCCTTTACACTAATTGTGTTGGCGCCCAAGGGTAGGCACATAAAAAAGGTGGAATGTGCAGTTGCAAGCTTTGCCGTTATTTTTTTGCTTCATGTAGTTTGAATCCCCAACTACTTTTAGCTTTGAAGATATGGTATGGCCATTACAACTGTGGATTCTTTAGCTAAGTCTGCTGATGATAGAACTTGGTGGTTCTTGAAATAACTAAGTCGTATAAATTAGTAAAATTAATCGACCTTAAGCCAGTTTTGATTTTAACACTTATTTTTTCCGCTTTTTGAACCATCTTCGCTGTTTTTAGGATAATGAGTTTGCAGAATATTTGGCAAATGTTTGGCAAAATATTTTTCCTTTACTTGTTCTTATACAAAAAGCAAAATAAATCGTAATGAAACTTTAGAATCTATGATCGTTGAAATGAAAATGTCCATTTAAAATCTACTAAAATTACATATAGGATAGATTGAAGAGCTCTTTTAAAAAGGAAAAGGTACTATTCCCCTATGGAAACTAGATAAATTATACTACTCAAAAATAGTTCAATTAATAGCCAGAACTTTTATCACATCCATCATATATGCCATGGGCCATTAGAGGTTCTATTCTTTGTTGCTCTTTCAGTCGTTCTTGGTTTACATTTATTGCATTAATTCCTTTTTGGAGGGTGATATTTCTTTGCTGCAGTCAATGACAGATTTCAATTTTTTATCTTTTCTTAATTTTTTTTTTCTTGTCCCCTCTTTTTTTTCTTGGCTGCGATTATTTCTGGTTCAACAATTTTAAGTTGATTTTTGACATTTTGTGCAAACATTTTGTGAGTTTTGTTCTGCGTGTGTGTGAGTGCAATTGTGTGTGTGTGTGTTTGCAGACATATTATCGACATTTAAATCCCTTATTTTTTGTATGTCCTTTGGGCTTATAAACAAGCAGAGGTCTCATTCTCCCTTTACCTCTCTCTCTGTCTCTCTCTATCTCTCTCTGCCTCTCTGTTTGGTGTCCTTGTCCTTGCCCTTGTCCACCACTTGATGTTATTTGACAAATTGTAAAAATCCTTTTGTGGCAAGCATGTCCTTTTGTTACACAGCCGTTGTTGCCGCTGCCTGCACACATGACTGCAGTTTGATCTTGCAAGTTCATATTTTTAATCCTTTTGTCCAACACACGCAAAAAAATATATATATTCTAAATGCTTATTTACATTCTTTTAACATTTTACAATTTAGTTTTCTTGAGAGAATTGATAGGATTACCGCCCAAAATCAGAAATAACTTTCCAGTTACTTGTTTTTGATATTTACTTTTCGCTCTTCACTTCAATTGACGTCATCAATTAATCAAACGTTTCGTGTCCTATTTCAATAGCACATACGTAAATCCTTTTCAAGTAACTGCCTCTTGAGTTGAGTTAAAGTGATGCGATGGAAACTAAGAGAGAGAGAGAGAACTGTATGCCACTTTGACTAAAAATACACATCAGGTATAATGATGTTTGTAACGATTTGGCAATGGCTTTTTCTCTCTTCAATCGGCTCACTCGACAACCGACCCGAACCGAACTCAACGACCTGCATTCAATTATCGTGTGGCGCAGTTGTCCATTGTCTCAGACTATGCTGTCATCCTCTCTATGTCCTTCACGGCAAAAACTAATGAAGTGCTGCAATGCTTTGAGCAGTCTCCTAATGGCACTAGAGACCAAGACTTTCCACGTTCAGTTTTCTAGCTCCCAGCTCCTTGTTTCTTGCATGAGCTTAGAAAACATTTTTTGGTTTGCTTCACAGACAAAGCTTAGAACCACTTAGACAATCCATTCAGCGCGTAAGGGAGGAGGGAGCAGGGAGTGCCCGAGAAGAAGAGGGTCAAAAAGAAAGTGAAGGGGCTGAGACTTTGAGCTTGGGCAGATCCTTGCTTTGGCTGTTGAGTTTCTGGCCTCAACTGATGTTGGTCCCAAATCAACAACAAAAAGGATTAAGTCTAAGACACACCACACACACACACACACACACACACACACACACACACACTCAATTCCATGCATAGTTTTACAAGTCTAAAGACAAAAAATGAATTTATTACACAACCCAAAAACACAAAAAGCTGAGACAATTGCCAATTCCGAAGCAGATTGGGTTTAAAGGTGGTGACCAGGAAACAGGAGCAGCAAAAGACACGAAAACAGGAAAACAGGACGGGTTCAAATAAATTACCGCCATGGGCCAGGCGTATTACGTTAGGATTATTTTGACTAACATTTACAACTTTCTTTCGCTCTCTCTCGTTCTCTCTCTGCCCAACTCAGCCTTCTATATAGTCATATAGACGTATTTATATAAGGGAGATTTCTTGATTTCCGGCTGGCTATTATAGATTTTGATTGTTTTAGATTCGGATAGAGAAGCTGGCTTACTGCAGCATTCTGCCAAAAAAGGGGTGTGGGCCAATTTGTTGGTATGGGGCGTACTAAGACGCGTAAAACGAAAACGATAAAAGAAAAGAAAATGCCTGACGGCATTAATTATAATCCGCTTAAAAGTTTTCGTTTTCGAAAATATACCTCTGACTCAGTTTTGAAAGAAAACAAAATGTAACATGGCAACAAATACAAGTATATATGTATGTATAATCCGAATACAAAGATCATTGACTTTGAATCGGAACAAAATCATTAACCCCTGATACCTCAAGAAACACCTGCAACTAAATACACTTGAAGGAAAAAAACAAACAACTTAAAAAGAAACTAATTTTGTCTTGAATCACCGAATTACGTCGGATTAGTTCAAGATAAGATAAAGGTTTACTTTTTGTTTTGGATAAACAATTTGTGTGATAGAGAAGTTTTTACTCTCTTTAAAACTGAAATCCAATTAATTTTAATTATTTTCTTTAAGTATCAAATATCACTTCAAACACTAGCTCTAAAGCCATTTTTCTGTTACTAACAGTGTTGGTAAAGCATAAAATTCCTCTCAAGGTCAAATATCAATATCTTGAACTTTAAAAATGTGATCCATTAGGTCTATAAAGTTTAGCTACATCTTGCCAGGAGATTTCCACTAGACTAGAGACATTTCTTTCAAAATTCCCATCCATTTTTAACTCTTTTTGTTTGTGGTTAAACTAGTGTTAGAAAATGACACTAAAGATTTCATTTTAAACTGCAGAGAAAAAACTCCAGCTAAGGTAATTTTTTTCTTGCCAGTTCTTTTGTTTTTCAGGCTTAGTTGCAGCTTCTTCGACCTAGCCTTGGAGTTGAGAATGATTTTCATATAGTCTTAATATGGTTCATTTTCATTTTTGCTAAAAGTAAATGCCAAAAAGGATATGCTAGACGGGTCCCAAGTAAAGGTGTGAGACTTGCGGGTGTGTGTGTGTGCGTGTGCTTGAGTCTGTTGTGCAAAGTGTTTAAGTCGTCCTCACAAATACTTTCTACGGGTCTGAGGCATTATAAATTAAAATGCACACATTAAAAATTCCAACTAAAAAGAGTTTGCAATTAAGTAGGACTTAAGTTGAAGTGTAAATAAAAATTTACACACACACACGCACACACACAGACGCACACATTTATGCAGAATGAAGTCCTTTAAGAAGCTGAGCTGACAAGACATTTGGAAAACTTGTAGCAATTTCCCTAAGACTATTGCTTAATTTCCGGTCACTCTTGCTTTCACATTTTCTTTTTTTTCTCTTTCTCGAAATAATTGGGGGAAGGAGTCAGACTAGGCCAGAATGGTCAACCCATTTCTTTGGCTGGTCTAAGGATATTAAAAACCCAAATCACTCAATGATTTTAATAAGTAAATTATGAACATTTTGCCTATAAATAAACAATCACACAATTTATGCCATACACAAACACACACACACACACATAAACCGAGTAACAAAAACTACAAATATTTGCACGGAAAACTTTTGTATAAACCTTTTCCTTTCTCTCTCTCTCTCTCACTCTATGTGTGTTTGTGTGTTCGAGTGTTTTATGTAAGGATTAAATCGTTTTGATGTCCTTCAAGAAGGTAAAATTTCTAATTATTTGCTGCTGGTCAGCCAGTCGGCCAGCCAATTGGTAAATTTCTTATGTGAACACATTGAAAACTTTGCCAACTATTTTATGCCTGAAAAAATTTCTTAAAAGATTACAAAATTCATACACACTGTAGCAATATGTATTAGTATGTAGCAATATGTATTAGTATTAAGTATATCTTACTATTTTCCCCAGTGCAATATATACCCAATAACATATAAATATTTATTAATTGTCCGCCAAACAACCAAAAGCGTGAGAACGCTAACTCAGCAATTAAATTCGGACCAATCAAATCATCGAAATATAAATCACGCCACAAAAGGGCTCCCAAATTTAGCTTATAAATATAACCATAAGACAATGTAACTCAGTTCTAAGTTTTCATTCAAATAATAAAGTACGTTGCTTTTAACTCACACAACATATCTTTTTTTTTCCTTATTGGGAAAATCGTATATATAATTGGCGCAGTCGGTAGGATTGGAAAAAGTTATTCTATCCGTGTTACATATAGAATTGTTATCCGTGTGTTACATAGAATTAGTGAATAATCACTGTAGTGCACTGTTGTTGTATCCGTGCGACGCATAGAATCGTTATCCGTGCGTTACATAGAATTAGTGAATAATCACTATAAAATTCCGACCCGACATCAAGAACTTACGGGTAGTGCTCAAAAGTCTACAACAGCGAAAAATATTTTGTGCCAACTGTGCGAGGAAATATAAACTGTGTGTTGCAACCAAAAAAAAAAAACCAGAGGGCCGGGGCTAACTTCGACCGTGTTAAAGTTTGTAACTTGCAACTTTTTTAGTACCTCTTTCCTTACCTGTAGCCATCAAAATGGAAAAACGTTTTTTCTAAAAAGGCTAAAGTTTGCAAAAGAACGGCCTACAATCTTAGCATAGGAAATAATTAAGATATTGATCAAAGTCACTGTTTTCCACCGATCGTTTCTATGGGAGCTATATGATATAGTAACCCGATCTTTATCAAATTCGGCACAGTCATTAACAGATATATTAAACTAACAAATGTTTAATTTGGAAGCAATCGCGGCAAAAGTAACGAAGTTATTGACAAAAGTCACTGTTTTCGAAAGATCGTTCCTATGGGAGCTATATGATATAGTTACCCGATCCTTATCAAATTTGGCACAGTCAATAACAAATATATTAAACTAACAAATGTTTAATTTGGAAGTAATCGCGTCAAAAGTAACGAAGTTATTGGCAAAAGTCACTGTTTTCGAAAGATCGTTCCTATGGGAGCTATATGATATAGTCACCCGATCTTGATCAAATTTGGCACAGTCGTCTATATGTGTAATTAACTCACCAATCTCACGACTATAGTTTAGAAAATAACGAAGTTATTAAGAAAAGTCACTGTTCGTGACTTTGCCATTTGTATGGGAGCTATATGATATAGTGATCCGATCCGAATGAATCCGAGATATATAACGCCTGCAGTATATACAAGCCTACATGCAAAGTTTCAGCTCTGTAGCTCCAACGGTCTAGGAGGAGTTTGCGTTGATCCAGACGGACGGACAGACGGACGGACGGACGGACGGACGGACGGACATGGCTATTTGAACTCGCCTCGACGTGCTGATCAAGAATATATATACTTTATATGGTCGGAAATGCTTCATTCTATGCGTTGCACACTTTTGACCGAAATTAATATACCCTTTTTGCAGGGGTATAATTACCGGATAGATTATTTATGACGTTAGCTAGATACGATATTACAACAGTCAGCAAATTGAAGCAAGTAGCTCAAAGAGAAGGCGATAGTATAACAGAAATCAGAAAATCAAATCAAAGCCAAAAAGGATAATCTTTTGTACAATAGTACAACTCCATCTCAAACAAAACAACCAGATACAACACAAAACCAAAAACTTTTCCAAGAATTTCAACAAAAATTAAAAATTGACAGGGCTCAAAATCCAATGAATAATCAACAGATAAATAACTATCCAAAAAATAATGTAGCAAACCAGCCTACAAAAAGGCAAAGAGAAAGTAATAGTGGAATTGGCAAAATGGACACATCCAAAAATTTTCATCAGAATGCCTCGGATCAATCGAAAGAAGACATAGAGACAAGTCCTTCATCAGAATAATGATGAACAATAAACCTTTGAGATGTGTAGTCGACTCAGGCTCTTCAATTAATATAATGTCCGAAAACTTTTTTAATTTCAAAACCTATTTAGGAGATTCCAAAATTCACATGATTGAATGAGCAGTAGAACTAAAAGAAATTATTTTCCTTGCACCCAGCAAACTTTGTCCAACAGAACAAAAATTTTATATCCATAAATTTTCAAATAAATACGACATGTTGATAGGCAGAACTTTCCTAAAAGCCTGCAAAGCACAAATAAATTATGAAGAAGAATACGCAAAATTAGGAAACTATACATTTTATTTTAGAGATGTTGAAGAAATAGAAGAAGAACAAAACATAGAAGTTTTGGACCCCCCACAGAAAGGGACCCAAAAACAAATTTTGCGATTGAAAATGAAATAATAGAAAGCAATGAGTATAGACTCGACCATTTAAACAACGAAGAAACTCAAAAACTAAAAAAAGGCTTGTAATTCAGGGACATTAAGTACCGCGAAGGTGAAAATTTGACTTTCACGAATACGATAAAGCACTCTATTCATACAAAACAATCTATCTGAGGACCCAATCTATAAACGTCCTTACAAATATCCCCAAACATTTGATATAGAAATCAACAAACAAATAAATGAAATGATTGAACAGGGTATCATTCGAAAATCGAATTCCCCCTACTGTTCACCCATTTGGATCGTTCCAAAAAAATGCGATGCTTCCAAGAAACAAAAATCAGATTAGACATTGACTATCGAAATCTAAATGAAGTCACAATAGATGACAAATTTCCAATTCCAGCTTTCTCAACTAAACATGGCCATTACGAATACACACCTATGCCATTTGGTCTTAAAAATGCCCCGGCAACATTCCAAAGATGCATGAATAATCTTTTGAAAGACCTTATTTATAAAGATTGCCTTGTTTATCTGGATGACATCATTGTGTACTCCACTTCATTGGAGGAACACATACTATCACTCAGAAAGGTATTTAACAAACTAAGAGAAGCTAATCTTAAACTCCAACTCGACAAATGCGAATTTGTGAAAAAGCATTCCTTGGTCATATAATAACAACAGAAGATATAAAACCTAACCCAGATAAAGTCAAAGCAATTCAAAAATTTCCGATACCCAAAACTCCAAAAGAAATTAAATCATTCTTAGGATTATGCGGATTCTTCAGGAAATTTATACCCAACTTTGCACATATTGCAAAACCTTTAACTCTAGGATTAAAGAAAGGAGCTAAAATAAATATAAACGACCCAAATTATATTTCATCCTTCGAAAAATTAAAATATCTCCTTTTGAATGATCCTATACTTGCATATCCCGATTTCAAAAAACCATTTTTCATAACCACAGATGCTAGCAATATAGCTTTAAGTACGTTCATCTCACAGGACCATATACCTATTTATTATGGTAGTAGAACACTTAACGAACACGAACTTAATTATTCAGCCATAGAAAAGGAATTACTATCTATTGTATGGGCAACCAAATATTTTAGGCCATACCTTTTCGGTAGAAAGTTCGAGATTCTAAGCGACCATAAGCCCTTAGTATGGCTCAACAATATAAAAGAACCAAATATGAAACTTCAAAGATGGAAAATAAAACTAAACGAGTTTGATTACAAAATTAAATATTTACCTGGCAAAGAAAATCACGTAGCAGAATTAAAATAGATGAAAACCTTTTAGGATCAACAGAAACCACAGCAGCTACAATACATAGTGCTCATGAGGATAATGAAAACTACATTCCAATAGTAGAAAGACCCATTAATTATTACAACAGGCAAATAGAATTCATTAGAGGTTCAGAAGACGAAGCAGAAACAACAAGTTACTTTTATAAAACAAACATAAAAATAACATACAATGAAATGACCAATGCTTACGCAAGGGATATAATCATAAGATATCTTTGCAGTAGGAACACTGTACTATATTTTCATAATGAACAAGATTTTCCCATATTCCAATAAGCTTTTATCGAAATAATACAATCAAACGCAAATGCAAAAACTTCGAAATCTAGCATTAAGTTAGAGGACCTTCAAACGTTTGCACAATTTAAAGAAATAATCCTAAAACAACATAAAGAATTATTACATCCAGGAATCGAAAAAACGTTTAATTTGTTTAAAGAAAAATATTATTTTCCCGGTTTTCAAAACCTAGTTCAAAACATTATTAACGAATGCTCAGTATGCAATATCGCGGAGACAGAAAATAGAAATACAAAACTAACTTTTGAAATAACACCAGAAACTTTTAATGTCAGAGAAAAATACGTCATAGACTTTTACATGATCGACAATTTACAATTCCTTTCATGCATTGACATTTACTCCAAATTTGCAACACTTGTAGAAGTGAAGTCTAGAGATTGGTTAGAAGCCAAGAGAGCTTTGAATATCATTGAAAGTATTCACTGAAATGGGCAAACCAATAGAAATAAAATCAGACAAAGATTCAGCATTTCTGTGTATAGCACTAAAAAATTGGCTACAAGAAGAAAATGTAAAGTTAGAAATCACATCAAGTAAAAACGGCATCTCAGACGTAGAAAGATTCCATAAAACAGTAAATGAAAAACTCAGAATTATAAATAGTGAAAATGACATCGAAGATAAATTGCAGATATGCAGGATCCCAGACTATAATACCCAAACAAAAAAATACATCAAATAAACAATTTAAATGAAGATAGACATGACTTTGAAATCGACACTAGATTTAAACAAGCACCATTAGTAAAGTCAAAAACGACAAATCCATTCAAAAAGGCAGGAGAAATAAATCAGTTAGATGACAAACATTTACAAGAAAGAAATAGAGGAAAAAAAAAGTCACTCACTACAAATCAAAATTCAAGAAGAAAAAGAAAGTTAATAAAAGCAAATACGACAATTATTCAATTACAGGTCAACAACTCAAGATGACTTTTTTGTGCATCATGCTATTCTTAACATTAAAATCAACGCCTCCAATCGCCATCCTTCACTGATCGGGGACCGGATCACTGCTGCCACCGCTTTCTCCGTCCCAATATTGACGGCTGTCAATTTGAAGGCCGTGGCCAGTGACGTCGCCATCGACGATACCGCCGAACAAGGATCCTCGAGGGCCTTCACGTCGAAGGTTTTCCCTCCCGATTCTAGACGTTCCATCGCTGTTGGCATGAGATGTGGATTGCGGTGCTGCAACAGTGTGGCCAGTGTCAGCTTAGGATCGGAGGCTGGCGTTGGTGCGACCCTTCGTCTGGAGGACTGGGGGTGACTCGGCTTACGATGGAGAATGGAGTGCGTCGTGGCTCCTCGTGGAAGTGGAGTAGCGTCTGGTGGTCCTCCTTGCATATTCGGCACCTATCCAAGCTCCCGCTCAAGCAGCTTCCTCCGGAGTGTTGGTGGGCCAGGCAGTTGGCGCAGTACTTGTTTGCAAGCACTGCCCTCATCCTCTTCTCCACGTTCAGCCGCAGGAAGCGACGGCATCGCTTCAGAGGTTGGATTCCGCGACAGAATCGGCAACGGAAGGACTCAGTTCCTCGCGAACATCTGCGCTCCTCCTTCAATGCCTGTACTGAACGTGGTCTCGGAGCCATGGAAACGGGATATAGAGTGATTCAGGAAGCTGCCGGGACAAATAATGAAGAAAGAAAAATTAATCAATTACAGGTCAACAACTCAAGATGACTTTTGTGTGCATCATGCTATTCTTAACATTAAAATCAACATGCAGTCAATCCATTGACATAAACCCAGTAAAAGCACTGAACGGTTACTTAATATTTAAAACAGTAACTAGGACTTACCGACAAACTTTAAATATCATTATTTAAAAGTGAATTAAACGCCAATAGACATTACATATAATACTTTAACGCAACAAGCACAAGAATTTAAAAACCTAATCCATATTCAATACTTAAGTAGGGAAATTAATGGAATACACATTGTAAAACGTTATAAACGAGGACTAATTAACGAAATTGGTTCAATATACAAATATCTTTTTGGTACTCTTGATCAGGAAGATAAAGATGAATTGGAAGAAAAAATAAATAATCTTGAAAGCAATAGCGTACAAGCAAACGAACTAAATTACGTAATATACACTGTTAATTAAGGTTTAGAAGTAATAAACAACCTCAGGGCAGAAAAATAAAAATCAGTAAGATTAGAAGTTATAATCTTTAATTTTGAGCATTTCCCAGAATACATTGAAGACATAGAAATGGGCATGCAGCTCACTAGACTAGGATTTTCAACGCAAAACTTCTAAAACATAATCACTTAAGTCATGTTAATTCGGAAAAACTATTGAATACAACTTCCACCTGGCTTAAACCAAGTTCAAACTTCAAACTATTCAAACTATTTATCATTTCAAACATTCCTCAAGAAATAATAAAAACCCCTATCTTTGAGATACTTCCTTATCCAGACGAGAATAAAAATATTTTAACAGAAAATTCATACGATAAATACTATTTTAACAACAACACTTTGTTCAATAAAAATACAAAACAAATAGAAACTAACGAATGTATAATAGGCATTTTAAATCAAATCCCAACCACTTGTAAATATACTAAGACATATTCAAACTAATTACATTGAACCAAACATAATTGTAACATGGAATTTACCAAAACTAAACTTAATCAAAATTGCGTAAACAACGAATTAATAATAGAAGGCAATAACATAATAAAAATTTACGATTGTGCCTTACAACTAAACGAAATATCAATAATAAATTCATTGCTTGACAAAGCAAAGCATTTATGTAACAAACAATATCACCAGGCTAGAACCTATTTCCTTTATCCAAACAAAAGAGATAATTAACGAACATACGAAATATTATACTGCATTTCAAACTATTACATTAACCACTTTTATACTAACTATAACAAGTTTGATTACATACTTAATCTATAAGTTTAAGGCAATGCCACAAAAATTAATAATTAAGCATTTTCGATCAAATAACAATCGTGGTCCCACAGACATAATCGAAACCCCAATTGTTGGAAAAATTGAGTCCCAAAGTATAAACAAAATTGATACTCCAATATTTACAGCTGAGAAAAACCCCTCGCTATATCCCAATGTATCCGCCTGAGGACAGGCTATTTTCTTTAGGATGGGGGAGTCATATATCCAACTCCAATACCCAATAACATATAAATATTTGACCCCCTAAAATTCATAACGTTAAAGTAAACATCCGTTTTTGTAAACAATTGTCCCCCTCAAAACCAAAGCGTATGAACGCGTACCCATAAAATTAACATAAACAATTAAACACTTGAAATAATAATTGTCCCCCTAACAACCAAAAGCGTGAGAACGCTAACGCAGTTAAATTCGGACCAATCAAATCATCCAAATATCAATCACGCCACCAAAGGGTTCCCAAATTTAGCTTATAAATATAACCATAAGACATTTTTGTAATCAGTTCTAAGTTTTCATTCAAATAATAAAGTACGTTGCTTTTAACTCACAAAAAATATCTTTTTTTCCTTATTGGGAAAATTAGATATTTAATTATATATAGATCAAAATATTGTAAGGATATTAGCGTAATCACGCCACATAAATGTATAATTTTTTTTCTTTTAATTTTTTATACCCTTGCAGAGGGTATTATAAAATTGGTCAGATGTTTGAAACGCACAGAAGGAGACGTTTCCGACCCCATAAAGTATATATATTCTTGATCAGCATGAGAAGCTGAGTTGATATAGCCATCTGTCCGTCTGTCCGTCTGTCCGTCCGTCCGTCCGTCTGTGCGAATGCGTTTTCTCAGCCGTCTTAAGAGCTATCGGGCTGAAATTTTTTTTCGGTGTTTTTTATTACCCGGGAAAAATAAAGTATAATAAAGGACTGCAAGGGTATATAAACTTCGGCATAGCCGATGTTAGCTTCTTTGATATTTTTTCCTAATTGGGAAAATCGGATATATAATTATATACCCTTGCAGTCCTTGGTAATAATAATTTTACATGTTCAAAATTTGTTTTCTGCAACTCAATTCATCAATATACAAACAAAACCATTTTACTCTCTATTTTACAATTTGTTCTTCTTCTTCCGTCATTCCCAAAGCAAAGCAACGCACGCATACACATACAGTTTATGTAGCGTTGCGTCTGTGTGTGTATGCATGTACTCTGTTGATGACGAAAGACGTAGTAGACAGAGCCGATTATTATATTGACTGTAACTTGTGTTATTTTGTTATATTTATCCGATCACATTCAAATTTTGGGATCTGGGGTTTTATATAAGTTAAGCACTTCTATCACAACTCATACCATAACATAGAAGCCATAAACCCAAGTCCGTCAACACATGCCCATTAACCGCATGCCCATTGGCCGACCCTATTTCATCATCACATGCAATACCCATTGGTCAACCCCACTCAATCGTCACATGCCCATTTGTCGCATGATCGCCAATCTCAAGTAACAGTCCGATCGCTAGGATAAACAATAAGCCTGCACCCCATTTTCCCAGGCCCTAGAAGAATGGTGTCGGGTTCGGTGCATACGCAGAATCACGCCACAAATTTCGGCAATAAACAAAGAATGGTCCTGAACACTTGTGTAAACAAAGAATGGTCCCACGCACTTAAAGTGGACTATTGGACTCAGCCAACGCCGCCGCCTGCGACGACGTCGATTACCCAAGCCTTCATCCAACATAATTGAACCATAGCAAATCAGTCTTGAGCCTAAGTACAAACCAACCGGTAACTTCGCTTAAACTCCGCCGAATTCGCTCACCAAAGTCAGCATCTTTCAGTTATAATATTAACATATTGTATTGTAATAAAAGTGACTTTATAAATAAAAATTCATTTTTTTAACCCGTGAGTGAAGGAAGTGTTTAATTTATACAATATTGTCACATATGTAAATTTCAAAGCATACTCCAATTTTTATGAAAATGTTTCTTCTAGTTCTTCTAGAGCTATATGATATAGTGGTCCGATCCTGATGGCTTTCATAATTTATTTTTCCCGGGTTATAATAAACACCGAAAAAAAATTTCAGCCCGATAGCTCTTAAGACGGCTGAGTAAAATGCATACACACAGACTGACGGACCGACGGACGGAGAGACGGACAGACAGACATGGCTATATCAATTCAGCTTCTTATTCTGATCAAGAATATATATACTTTATGGGGTCGGAACCGTCTCCTTCTGTGCGTTACAAACATCTGATCAATTTTATAATACCCCTTGCAAGGGTATAACAATAATGGGTTCAATAAATCCTGATGATTTTTCGAAGTCCCAAAGAGTAACAACGGAGAGCGCAACGGAACAAATGAGAAGTCGAACCAAAAAGAAGAAAACGAAGTAAAGTACACGTTGGAAAAAAGCTGGAACTACTTTGCAAAGAAATCGAACTGGTTCGTAGAGAGAATGAGTTTTTGCACCTTTCTGGCAACCCTGAGTCTGGCAACTCAAGCAGCTGGCTGGCGACGAAGACAGGTGACCAGGTCTTGGCCAAAGATGTGAAAGATTTTGTACCCGATTTTGACGGTAACGGAAATGTTTATAGTTGGATATCTTTCGTGCTCCATTTAGAAACATCATTCAACTTGAACGAAAATAATTTACGTTTGCTTGTCTTCGGCAAACTAAGGGGCAAAGCATTGGAATGGATACACTCAAACCCTGAGTGTTTGAGTCAGCCTGTGAAACCCATATTCGATGCCATGGGAAAAGTCTTCGGATCAAAGAAGACTAATGTAATAATGCGACGAGAGTTTGAGACACGCAAGTGGTGCGTCGGCGAACCGTTCCTGAATTACTTTAACGACAAAGTTGGCCTGGCTGGTGGACGAGATGGTCGAGTATATTGTTGACGGGATACCAGACCGTCACTTGCGAGAGATGGCTTGTATGCAACGTTTTGGGTCTAAGGACGACGTATTGGCAGCATTTGACAACATAGTGCTGCAGCGGGAAAAAACAGTATCTCTGCCAAATGTTTCCGCAAAGAAGAAGCCCACATTCAGGTGCTTCAACTGTAACTGTCTGCGTCACCTAGCAGCCGACTGTAACAAACCAATAAAAGTTCACATAGGTAATGTATTTTCTCTAGGATGCCTCATAGACTCGGGAAGCGCAGTTAGCTTAATTAAAAAGGAGTTCGTTTCAGATGAAATTAAATTGGAGCCCGGTACTGAACATGCATATTTTGGTTTAAATAAAAGTAAACTGGAAATCTTTGGAAGTATTTTATGTTACGTTGAAATATTGAATAAAAATGTTTACGTTCGACTACTGATTGTTTCCAACGAGTCTATGGGGAGTCCAATACTGTTAGGTAGAGATTTTATGAAAATATGTAAAGCAAAAATTGTACTGCAGCTTGTAAAGAGTCAATGCCCGAAAGTATTAAGTTATGACTTGAGCGATGAAGATAATTTTGAAAACCAAATGCTAAATATTGATTGGGACGTGGTAAATTCAAATATTCTGTTGTCAAAAGTTTACGTTTCAAAGAAACGACAATGTTGGAAAATATTTTTTCTAAATTCTATTTGGAAAGAAATCGACAAAATGAACCAAAGGTTAATGGCGAAATGAAACTCACAATCAATGACAAAAGTCCGTTTAGCTGTAATCCAAGACGACTTTTTTATAGCGAAAAGGCTGAATTGCAAAAAATAATTGACGAATACTTAAGCAAAGAATATATTAGGCCGAGTGAGTCAGAATATGTTTCCCCAATCGTGCTCGTAAAAAAGACTACAGGTGAACTTAGAATGTGCATTGATTTCAGAAAATTAAGCAAGGCGACTTCAAAAGATAGTTATCCTATACCACTTATTGATGATCTGTTAGATAGACTTGCAGGAAAAACGTTATTTTCGAAACTCGACTTAAAGAATGGGTTTTTCCATGTATACATGCATGAGGATTCAATGAAGTTCAATGAAGTCATTTACGACACCGCTTGGTCAGTTTGAATTTTTTCGTATTCCATTTGGCCTCAGAAATGTGCCGTCCACATTTCAAAGGTTTATAAACAGGATATTTGCCGATATGATTGGGGATGAAAAAGTTATTATATATTTAGACGACATTATGATAGAAACAAAAGATTTTGATACGCATCTAGAAATTTTAAAAGAAGTATTTGACAGACTGGTTGAAAACAAATTGGAGTTGAGATTAGATAAGTGCGACTTTCTTCACACGAGTGTTAAGTACCTAGGGTATTCGATTACAGGCAAAGACATCAAAGCTGACGATAAAGGTATACAAGCTGTAAAGGATTTTCAAGTTCCGAATAAAGTCAGCGAGGTTCAAAGTTTTTTGGGACTATGTTCCTATTTTCGTAGGTTTATTAAAGATTTTGCTACTATTGCCAAGCCATTATATGACCTAGTTAGAAAAGACAAAAAGTTCGTGTTTGGGAACATCGAACTTAGTACGTTTGAAAATCTAAAGTCTAAGTTAACAGAGGCCCCAATACTTGCGCTTTATAGCCCAAATGATGAAACCGAACTGCATTGTGACGCAAGCTCTATTGGTTTCGGATCGATTTTGCTACAAAGGAAAAGCGATGGTAAATGGCATCCAGTTTTCTATTTTTCCAAAAGAACTACCGATGTGGAATCTAGATATCATAGCTTTGATTTAGAAACATTGGCGATAATTTATTCGTTAAATCGATTTCGTGTATATTTACAGGGAAAGCATTTCAAGATCGCGACAGATTGTAACTCACTTACATTGACACTTAGCAAAAGAGAAGTTAACCCCAGAATAGCCCGTTGGGCTCTAGAGTTAGAAAACTACGATTATGTGCTAGAGCATAGGCTGGCAACGAGAATGCAACATGTAGATGCTTTAAGTAGAAATACTAACATTATGCTTGTGGAAACTAACTCATTTGAAGATAAGTTAGTAATATGTCAGAACCAAGATAATGAAATTTTAAGATTAAAGTCAATGTCTGAACACAGTTCGTATGAAATGCGAAACGGTTTAATTTATAAAAAACTACAAAATGGTTGCCTTGCTTTTTACGTCCCGAAAAATATGGAATCACATGTCCTGTTTAAATATCATAATGAGTTAGGCCACACAGGCATAGACAAGGTTGTAGAAGTTATCACAAAGTCGTATTGGTTTCCAAAGTTACGAAAAAAAGTAGAGCAACATGTAAATAATTGCCTAAAGTGTATAGTCTTTTCGTCAAAAAATGGAAAACAAGAGGGTCATATCCACAATTTACATAAACCTGATGTGCCATTCGAAGTGGTTCATATCGATCACTTCGGACCAATCGATGTCAAAGAAAGCACAAAAAAAACGTATTAGTGGTGGTTGACGCGTGTACGAAATTTGTCAGACTATACTTAGCGAAAACCACTAAATTTAAGGAAGCAATAGAAGCACTTAAAGAGTATTTTAGATCCTATAGTAGGCCAAAGTGCATAGTGTCGGATCGTGGAACGTGTTTTACGTCTAACGAATTTTCTAGCTTTTTAGAGTCTTGTAATATACAACATGTCAAAATCGCAACTGGTTCGCCGCAAGCTAATGGCCAAGTTGAAAGAATAAATAGAAATCTAGGCCCTATGTTGGCAAAATTATTAGCCTCAGAAGAAAATGTTAGTTTTGGTCAGGCCATAGAGATGGTAGACTATACCATGAATAACACTATTCATAGGTCATTGGGGCATTAATATGTAGCAATATGTATTAGTATTAAGTATATCTTATTCTTTCCACCAGTGCAATATGTTTAGAATTAAGTATATCTTACTCCTTTCTTTGTTACAAATTAGTTTTAAGTTTTATGTAGTGGTACAGTACGACAAGCGCGCTGTCTCACTTTATAGAAAAGAACAGAGAGATTTAAATAAAAAGAATGAGAGCAGTTCAGTTTCTATGGAGAGCTCACCAAAGACAGACATGTTTTACTCGCTAAAATACATATATTATAAATGTATGTATGTATATAAATTAAACACTTCCTTCACTCACGGGTTAAAAAAATGAATTTTTATTTATAAAGTCACTTTTATTACAATACAGTATGTTTTAATTATAACTCAAAGATGCTGACTTTGGTGAGCGAATTCGGCGGAGTTTAAGCGAAGTTACCGGTTGGTTTCTACTTAGGCTCAAGACTGATGTGCTATGGTTCGATTATGTTGGATGAAGGCTTGGGTAATCGGCGTCGTCGCAGGCGGCGGCGTTGGCTGAGTCTAATAGTCCACTTTAAGTGCGTGGGACCATTCTTTGTTTACACAAGTGTTCAGGACCATTCTTTGTTTATTGCCGAAATATGTGAAGTGGTTCTGCGTATGCACCGAACCCGACACCATTCTTCTAAGGCCTGGGAAAGTGGGGTGCAGGCTTATTGTTCATCCTAGCGATCGGACTGTTACTTGAGATTGGCGATCATGCGACAAATGGGTATGTGACGATTGAGTGGGGTTGACCAATGGGTATTGCATGTGATGATGAAATAGGGTCGGCCAATGGGCATGCGGTTAATGGGCATGTGTTGACGGACTTGGGTTTATGGCTTCTATGTTATGGTATGAGTTGTGATAGAAGTGCTTAACTCCTCCTCCTTTAAGTGCGGACGTCCTCGGTCGCAACGACATATTGGACAGGCCCGATTGAGACTTCCATTGGTGGACCATGGTTGCATGTTCCGTGGCTGCAGTATTTTTTGATGATGCAATATGTTCTCATTGCAGCTGCTAGAAGGGTTAGAGTAATCCAGTTTGATGAAGACATAATCAAGTTGTTTCTTTGGATACGCTCCAGATTATTAGTATTATTGAGGTGTAACTCCTTGATCATTTCCAGCGATAGCTTTTAACCTCTCTGCTGCTTATTTGATAGTAATTGTAACAGCGGCGGTTGAACCTCGACTTCAAAGCGTGTCTTCACAATATACCAGGAGTCTTCTATAATGACTGTCTAGGGTGATGCTTTCGGAATTGGTTCAACAGCAAGGTACCGGGCATTATTTCCGAATGGGATTTTACGTTCTGATTGTTGATGACCTTACATTGGGGATTCCTTCTTTGCAAGTAGGCTCCTATACATTTACTGTTTTCTAAATTAGTCAGATCTTCCAGTTTACAAATTGTCTTACCATTACGAATTTTACAATTACTCTTATTGGTTAACCCGAAGTATTTCTTGTTACATTTCATGATGTTTTCATAGTCTATTTCTTCTATAAATTTTTGATATTTAATTGGTATTACTAGGATTTGTTTACAAATTTCATTGATTACTCTGGGTAGGCTAACAATATAAAGGAGTGATTTACCATCTGAGGCTACACTGACCTCAGCAAACTCTATTAATTCTTCAATGTTTATAAATGTTAAACTCTCTTTTTTAATTGTTTCGATGAAATCTATTTCGGTAGAGGATAATATTAGTGAATTTACTGTATTGGCCTTGGCCCAATCGATTGCATAGATAATATTTGTTATTTCTTCTCTTGGGAGACTCAATTTAAATTTGGTTATTTCAATTTCTTTTGACTTATTGTTAGACTTGGGTTTACCTTTAATTAATATGGTATTAGTTATTTTAATTAAATCGTTTATCTTATTCTCTATTAGATTATTAATTACGACCTGCCGATTATTGTTTACCAATTGTTCATTGATTTTATTTACCACAATCATATGATCTTCGTGATCAGGTGTGCCCGCTAACCATTTCCACGCCGTGCCAAGTATATCAAGCGATCTTTTGTTTCTAAACTGCATCGGCTGAAGTCTCCTCAGTTCATTCTGTATCCGCGTTATCTCATAGGCCAAAAAGGCTGATACGGACTTAGGTTTGTCGAATTTTTGACGACTTCTTTTAAAACGGATATGGACATTTGATATTTTTCTAGTTCGATGACATGGACGATTTTAAAGGTTCCATTCTGGCGCGCGGCTAACCCGGTTTCCAACATGACCACTCTTGACTTAGTGTAGTCTAATATGGTTGTGTGACCCCAGCAAAGTGGTAACATAAGCAATCTGTCGGAAGAGGATGTTTATCAATATTTCAAGTGGTTTTTATGAACTATCCTGCCTGACCTGGTTTTAACTTTGGTATTAAGATCTTCGGCTACTATTTCTTTTTTATATCTAGACGTTAGTTTCGAACCTTATCGTTTATTAATGCTAACGTAGATGGTTTCACCTGGATCGTATATTTTTATGGGTTTTTTTGTTTTTTTAGTGGTACCCTAGGTCTTTGTTTTGTTTCTTTAAGATGTTTTCTGAAATCTTTTCCCTTTCGAGTGCTAATTTTTCTGGTGTATGGATTAAATTTGTTGCGAAAAATGCTTCTATTGGCTTTTTATTGGTTGTACTGTGGATTGTTTTATTGTATTCATCTACAGCCTTGAATATTAAATCCTCAAATTCCATTTCGGGGTGCTCTAACTTCAAGCATCTCATTATTTCCGTATATGTGGAATGAAATCTTTCTATTTGGCCGTTGCTAGATGAAGTATAAGGTGGGGTAGTGTGGACTTGTAAACCTAACTGATTATTTAAAAGAAATTTTATTGATGCAGAATTTAAAGCTTTTTCGTTATCCATTACCACGGTTTTCGTCATACCAAAGGCTATCAATAACTCACGTAAGGGTACTTTAAGATGTTCTGCTGTTTTTGAGTTTACGAGTTTAACTTGCGCATACTTAGAAAATTTGTCTATGGCTGTTAAAATTATCTTATTTTGGGTGGAATATAAATCTATATGGATTATTTCGCCTGGATATGTCGGAATAGGGGTTGGTTGTATTTCTTGATTCGGAGGGTGTCTTTGATACTTCGAGAGTTTACATGTTTGGCAAGAGTTTACTATTGCTTCTACTTTTTCTTCATACCTGGGAAAAAATACTCACAAGGGGAACTTCAGGTATGCGAATCACCGATTTGGATGAATTTTGGATATGTTGTAGAATTCCCCGTCATTTGAAGCTGTGTGAAATATTTCGGCGCACTATTCTATATTTTCCTAATAAATCGGCTTTAAAGTTATAGCTTTGGTGACTTATAAGTAAAACGCCGAGTGGTCTACAAGCAGCTCGACGGTGTAAGGGGTAGAGGTCCTGCCTAAAATCGACGGAACTCTGGTTCAACCCCCGCCCGAAAATAGTTAGTTTTGGGTTTTCATTTTTTTTTTTTTTGCTTTTTCAATAATTATTTTTGTCTAATAGCGAAATAGGTCTTTTGATGATTTGTAATTGGAAACTTTTTTATGTATGTTGAAATTATTGTAGATGCAAATTATTATTATTAACTATTATTAACTTGTACGCTTAAGGTAATACCAGCTATACGCACGCCATTATGTACTGTATTTTTTAGGTAAGTTTAAAATATGATAAAGAGAATGCAAAACTCCTTAACGCTTATAGAAGAAAATCGAGAAATTTCATCAAAAGAAGACTGCACTAAAGTAATATACCCGTCAAAGACGGGGCAATTCCACTTGTCATCTCTGATATTGAAGAGAATGCTCAAGTATGCATGGTTCGCTTCAGATTAGAAAGTGGTTTTCCAAAATTTTTATTTCGTTTGTTTCCTTAAAATTGGTTTAATGTTGGTATGTTTTTGCACAAAAGCATTATTTAAACATGTTCATAGTCTTGAGAAAATATACATACGGGTATCATGTTTTTATGATTTATATCACAACAAAAAATGTGAAGGCAGTAGTTAATTAGTCTATTTTGCGTCTATATTATATATATGTTTTTGTAAAGGCATAAAAAATGAATCCAATCAAAAATCATCAAAAGACCTATTTCGCTATTAGACAAAAATAATTATTGAAAAAGCAAAAAAAAAAAAATGAAAACCCAAAATTAACTAGTTTTGGGCGGGGGTTGAACCAGAGTTCCGTCGATTTTAGGCAGGACCTCTACCCCTTACACCGTCGAGCTGCTTGTAGACCACTCGGCGTTTTACTTCTAAGTCACCAAAGCTATAACTTTAAAGCCGATTTATTAGGAAAATATAGAATAGTGCGCCGAAATATTTCACACAGCTTCAAATGACGGGGAATTCTACAACATATCCAAAATTCATCCAAATCGGTGATTCGCATACCTGAAGTTCCCCTTGTCAGATAAAATTTGTTATACCCTTGCAAAAAGGGTATATTAATTTTGGTCAAAAGTGTGCAACGCATAGAACGAAGCATCTCCGACCATATAAAGTATATATATTCTTGATCAGCACGACGAGACGAGTTCAAATAGCCATGTCCGTCCGTCCGTCCGTCCGTCCGTCCGTCTGTCCGTCCGTCTGGATCAACGCAAACTCCTCCTAGACCGTTAACGCTACAGAGCTGAATTTTGTATGTAGGCTTGTATATACTGCAGGCGTTGTATATCTCGGATTCAGCCGGATCGGATCACTATATCATATAGCTCCCATACAAATGGCAAAGTCACGAACAGTGACTTTTCTTAATAACTTCGTTATTTTCTGAGCTATTGTCGTGAAATTTAATACTGGTGAGTTAATTTCACATATAAACGACTACGCCAAATTTGATCAAGATCGGGTGACTATATCATATAGCTCCCATAGAAACGATCTTTCGAAAACAGTGACTTTTGTCAAAACCTTCGTTACTTTTAACGCGATTGCTTTCAAATTAATTATTTGTTAGTTTTATATATCTGTTAATGACTGTGCCAAATTTGATAAGGATCGGGTAACTATATCATATAGCTCTATAGGAACAATCGGAGGAAAACAGTGACTTTGATCAATATCTTCGTTCTTTCCTATGCTAAGATTGTAGGCCGTTCTTTCGCAATATAAGCCTTTTTAGATAAAACGTTTTACTACTTTAATGGCTATAGGTAAGGAAAGAGTTACCAAAAAAGTTGCAAGGGTATACAAACTTTGACGCGGTCGAAGTTAGCCCCGGCCCTCTGGTTTTTTATTTTCGATGGAATTTCTATGTGCTCTAAGGTGTTCTTTAATTATGATTTCTTGTTCTTGGGTCTGATCATGGACATCTACAGTTTGGATTTGTGTGAATCTTGCCTTGTAATTCCTAAAATGCTCCGGAAAAATTTGTTGAATTTTACCCATGATACTTTCGGAAGTGAAAATACCATTTACTATTCTCGGATCCATTTTTTCCTTTTAAATAGTTAAAGGTTGTCTTCGGAATAATTACGTCTCACTATTGTGTGTCTGCGGTATGTGGGGAATGGTATTTCGAAGGTGGTGGATTCGTTATCACCAGTGAGGATAAACAATTGGTTTTTAAAGACATTAATGGGTACTTCCATTGCTGGAATGAGTTCATGCCCTGAGCTTTCATCCTTGTGGACTGTAGCTGACGTACTACTAGCATTTATGTTAGTAGGTTTCCTAGAGAGTGCGTCTGCTACGACATTTGAGCTACCCGGTTTATATTTTAACTCGTAGTTATATTCCTCCAGGTAACTTTTCCATTTCTTCAGTTTTATGTTGTTATTTTATTCTTGTTTAAAGTCAGGGTATGCTAGCATAACGTCTTGCGACACTAATGCATTTTTTACTTTCTCGAAGGCATCGATTTCGGCTTCACCGAATCGGATTTCGATCTTGCTTGAGACATTTTTCTTGGCTCTGCCATGTTCTCCTCTCAATAACGCAGTCAAGGGTCTAGCTAATTTAGCAAAATCTTTGATAAATCTTCTGTAATAACTAGCTAATCCCAGGAAGGACCTTAGTTGTTTTAGGTTCTTTGGTATGGGGAACTTTTTAATGGCTTGGATTTTCTCTGGATTGGTTTTAGCTCCTTCCCTTGAAATTACTACGCCTAGGAAGTCAACGCTCTGTCTTAGGAATTTGCATTTATCTACTTGGACCTTCAGATTTGCCTCGGACAAGGTAGAAAATACCAAAGCTAGATGTCGGAAATGCTCTTCCTCCGATTTACTGATTATTATTATGTCGTCGATGTAGATGTAACAGATCTTTCCAAAGAGATCTCTCAAAATATCATCGAGAGATCTTTGGAATATTGATGGGGAATTCTTTAGGCCGAAGGGGAGTCTCGTGAACTCGTATTTCCCTCCATTCACGGCGAATGCCGTTTTTTCAATATCAGATTCCTTAAGGGAAATCTGATGAAATCCGCTCTTTAGATCAAGAACAGAGAAATACTTATTGTTGCCCAACTGCGCAACCATTTCTCCGATTTCTGGGATAGGATACCTATCCGAAACTGTAACTGCATTGAGCTTTCTATAATCTATGACCATCCTATATTGCTTATTCCCAAGGCTGTCACTCTTTTTAGGGACTATCCACACAGGGGAATTATAGGGCGACGGTGAGGGTCGTATTATACCATCTCGTAATAATTCTTGTAGCTGGTCTTCTACTACTTCTCTTAGAGAGGCTGGATATGGGTAATGCTTGGTGTAGACTGGAGTGTCTGTTGTCGTTCGGATTTCTCCTTGGACATTAGTGGCATAAGTCAATTTTTTGTTTGCGTCCGCGAATAGCGATTTGTACTCCTCTTGGAGCGCCTTTAATCCTAATTTCTGCTGATTAGTGAGCTCATCTGATTTGATGGTATGGACCTGATGGGCTCGCATCTGCTTCACTTTAACAACATGAGAGTTGTTAACGTATAGTAGATCTTTCCCTACATCAATGATAGCGTTTAACTCTCTTAGTGAGTCATTACCTAGAACCATTGTTAAGGTTGTTGAGGCTCCTGTGATTGTGGTCTGGTTTCCTCTTTGTTCTGTGGGACTAACTCTGAGTTGTCACCTTGTGAGGTAAAATATTACTCCTGCTGTTGATTTTGTTGAACCTCAGAATATGGGACGAATTCAAAAGGGTCTTCTTGGCCCTGATAAGCAGCCTGATAATCGGACATATCGGAGTAATGCTCTTCTTGAGGCGGTATGGTGATATAATTAAATATCCGATTTTCCCAATAAGGAAAAAAAAGATTTTTTTTGTGAGTTAAAAGCAACGTACTTTATTATTTGAATGAAAACTTAGAACTGATTACAAAAATGTCTTATGGTTATATTTATAAGCTAAATTTGGGAGCCCTTTGGTGGCGTGATTGATATTTCGATGATTTGATTGGTCCGATTTTAATTGCTGAGTTAGCGTTCTCACGCTTTTGGTTGTTAGGGGGACAATTATTATTTCAAGTGTTCAATTGTTTATGTTAATTTTATGGATTAGCGTTCATACGCTTTGGTTTTGAGGGGGACAATTGTTTATAAAAACTGATGTTTACTTTAACGTTATGAATTTTAGGGGGCGAAATATTTATATGTTATTGGGTATTGGAGTCGGATATATGACTCCCCCATCCTAAAGAAAATAGCCTGTCCTCAGGCCGATACATTGGGATATAGCGAGGGGTTTTTCTCAGCTGTAAATATTGGAGTATCAATTTTGTTTATAATTTGGGACTCGATTTTTTCAACAATTGGGGTTTCGATTATGTCTGTGGGACCACGATTGTTATTTGATCGAAAATGCCTAATTATTAATTTTTGTGGCATTGCCTTAAACTTATAGATTAAGTATTTAGTCAAACTTATTATAGTAAGTATAAAAGTGGTTAATGTAATAGTTTGAAATGCAGTATAATATTTCGTATGTTCGTTAATTATCTCTTTTGTTTGGATAAAGGAAATAGGTTCTAGCCTGGTGATATTGTTTGTTACATAAATGCTTTGGCTATAGTCAAGCAATGAATTTATTATTGATATTTCGTTTAGTCGTAAGGCACAATCGTAAATTTTTATTATGTTATTGCCTTCAATTATTAATTCGTTGTTTACGCAATTTTGATTAAGTTTAGTTTTTGGTAGATTCCATGTTACAATTATGTTTGGTTCAATATAATTAGTTTGAATATGTCTTAGTATATTTACAAGTGGTTGGGATTTGATTTAAAATGCCTATTATACATTCGTTAGTTTCTATTTGTTTTGTATTTTTATTGAACAAAGTGTTGTTATTAAAATAGTATTTATCGTATGAATTTTCTGTCAAAATATTTTTATTCTCGTCTGGATAAGGAAGTATCTCAAAGATAGGGGTTTTTATTATTTCTTGAGGAATGTTTGAAATGATAAATATCTCGTTTGAACTTGGTTTAAGCCAGGTGGAAGTTTTTGTATTCAATAGTTTTTCCGAATTAACATGACTTAAGTGATTATGTTTTAGAAGTTTTGGGTTGAAAATTCCTAGTCTAGTGAGCTGCATGCCCATTTCTATGTCTTCAATGTATTCTGTGAAATGCTCAAAATTAAAGATTAGAACTTCTAATCTTACTGATTTTTCTTTTTCTTCCCTGAGGCTGTTTATTACTTCTAAACCTTTATTAACAGTGTCTATTACGTAATTTAGTTCGTTTGCTTGTACGCTATTGCTTTCAAGATTATTTATTTTTTCTTCTAATTCATCTTTATCTTCCTGATCAAGAGTACCAAAAAGATATTTGTATATTGAACCAATTCCGTTAATTAGTCCTCGTTTATTACGTTTTACAATGTGTATTCCATTAATTTCCCTACTTAGTTTTTCTGTTAAGTATTGAATATGGAGTAGGTTTTTAAATTCTTGTGCTTGTTGCATTAAATTATTATATGTAATGTCTATTAGAGTTAAATTCACTTTTAAATAATGATATTCAAAGTTTGTCGGTAAGTCCATGGTTCCTGTTTTAAATATTAAGTAACCGTTTGGTGCTTTTACTGGGTTTATGTCAATGGATTGACTGCATGTTGATTTTAATGTTAAGAATAGCATGATGCATAAAAAAGTCATCTTGAGTTGTTGACCTGTAATTAATTAATTGTCGTATTTGCTTTTATTAACTTTCTTTTTCTTCTTGAATTTTGATTTGTAGTGTGTAACTTTTTGTCCTCTATTTCTTTCTTCAAAATGTTTCTCGTCTAACTGATTTATTTCTCCTGTCTTTTTGAATGGATTTGTCGTTTTTGACTTTACTAATACTAATTTTGACTTTAATAACTAATCTAGTGTCGATTTCGAAGTCGTGTCTATCTTCATTTAGATTGTTTATTTGATGTATTTTTTTTGTTTGGGTATTATAGTCGGGGGATCCTGCATAGATAAAAATGTCCGCTGGTGTTCGGTTAGTTGTTTTATGTCTCGTCTTATGGTTGTATACGTAGAGAATTTTTTCAAATTTAAGTAATTTATCTTCGATGTCATTTTCACTATTTATAATTCTGAGTTTTTCATTTACTGTTTTATGGAATCTTTCTACATCTGAGATGCCGTTTTTACTTGATGTGATTTCTAACTTTACATTTTCTTCTTTTAGCCAATTTTTTAGTGCTATACACAGAAATGCTGAATCTTTGTCTGATTTTATTTCTATTGGTTTGCCCATTTCAGTGAATACTTTTATAATTGCTCTCTTGGCTTCTAACCAATCTCTAGACTTTACTTCTACAAGTGTTGCAAATTTCGAGTAAATGTCAATGCATGAAAGGAATTGTAAATTGTCGATCATGTAAAAGTCCATGACGTATTTTTCTCTGATATTAAAAAGTTCTGGTGTTATTTCAAAAGTTAGTTTTGTATTTCTATTTTCTGTCTTTGCGTTATTGCATACTGAGCATTCATTAATAATGTTTTGAATTAGGTTTTGAAAATCGGGAAAATAATATTTTTCTTTAAACAAATTAATCGTTTTTTCAATTCCTGGATGTAATAATTCTTTATGTTGTTTTATGATTATTTCTTTAAATTGTGCAAACGTTTGAAGGTCCTCTAACTTAATGCTAGATTTCGAGGTTTTTGTATTTGCGTTTGGTTGTATTATTTCGATAAAAGCTTGTTGGAATATGGGAAAATCTTGTTCATTATGAAAATATAGTACAGTGTTCTTACTGCAAAGATATCTTATGATTATATCCCTTGCGTAAGCATTGGTCATTTCTTTGTATGTTATTTTTATGTTTGTTTTGTAAAAGTAAGTTGTTGTTTCTGCTTTGTCTTCTAAACCTCTAATGAATTCTATTTGTCTGTTGTAATAATTAATGGGTCTTTCTACTATTGGAATGTAGTTTTCATTATACTCGTGAGCACTATGTATTGTAGCTGCTGTGCTTTCTGTTGATCCTAAAAAGTTTTCATCTATTTTAACTCTGGAAAGGGCATCTGCTACATGATTTTCTTTGCCAGGTAAATATTTAATTTTGTAATCAAACTCATTTAGTCTTACTTTCCATCTTTGAAGTTTCATATTTGGTTCTTTTATATTGTTGAGCCATACTAAAGGCTTATGGTCGCTTAGAATCTCGAACTTTCTACCGAAAAGGTATGGCCTAAAATATTTGGTTGCCCATACAATAGATAGTAATTCCTTTTCTATGGCTGAATAATTAAGTTCGTGTTCGTTAAGTGTTCTACTACCATAAGAATGGTCTATGGCCCTGTGAAAGGAACGCACCTAAAGCTATGTTGCTAGCATCTGTGGTTAGGAAAAATGGTTTTTTGAAATCGGGATATGCAAGTATAGGATCATTCATAAGGAGATATTTTAATTTTTCGAAGGATGAAATATAATTTGGGTCGTTTATATTTATTTTAGCTCCTTTCTTTAATCCTAGAGTTAAAGGTTTTGCAATATGTGCAAAGTTGGGTATAAATTTCCTGAAGAATCCGCATAATCCTAAGAATGATTTAATTTCTTTTGGAGTTTTGGGTATCGGAAATTTTTGAATTGCTTTGACTTTATCTGGGTTAGGTTTTATACCTTCTGTTGTTATTATATGACCAGGGAATGCTGTTTCCTTTTTCATAAATTCGCATTTGTCGAGTTGGAGTTTAAGATTAGCTTCTCTTAGTTTGTTAAATACCTTTCTGAGTGATAGTATGTGTTCCTCCAATGAAGTGGAGTACACAATGATGTCATCCAGATATACAAGGCAATCCTTATAAATAAGTTCTTCCAACAGATTATTCATGCATCTTTGGAATGTTGCCGGTTGAGAGTTGAGAAAGCTGTTTTTGCAATAGATTCAGGATCCATTTGAATTTGATGAAATCCCTTAGCTAAATCAATGGTGGTAAAGTATTGGCATTTTCCCAGTTTGTCGAGAATTTCGTCTATGACTGGAATTGGAAATTTGTCATCTATTGTGACTTCATTTAGATTTCGATAGTCAATGACTAATCTGAATTTTTGTTTCTTGGAAGCATCTCCTTTTTTTGGAACGATCCAAATGGGTGAACAGTAGGGGGAATTCGATTTTCGAATGATACCCTGTTCAATCATTTCATTTATTTGTTTGTTGACTTCCATCATATCAAATGTTTGGGGATATTTGTATGGTCGTTTATAGATTGGGTCCTCATGTTTTGTATGAATAGAGTGCTTTATTGTACTCGTGAAAGTCAAATTTTCACCTTCGCGGTACTGAATGTCACTGAATTCGTACAAGACCTTTTTTAGTTTTTGAGTTTCCTCGTTGTTTAAATGGTCGAGTCTATACTCATTGCTTTCTATTATTTCGTTTACAATCGCAAAATTTGTTTCCGGGTCCCTTTCTGTGGGTGGGTCAAAAACTTCTATGTTTTGTTATTCTTCTATTTCTTCAACATCTCTAAAATAAAATGTATAGTTTCCTAATTTTGCGTATTCTTCTTCATAATTTATTTGTGCTTTGCAGGCTTTTAGGAAAGTTCTGCCTATTAACATGTCGTATTTATTTGAAAATTTATGGATATAAAATTTTTGTTCTGTCGGACAAAGTTTGCTGGGTGCAAGGAAAATAATTTCTTTTAGTTCTACTGCTCCTTCAATCATGTGAATTTTGGAATCTCCTAAATAGGTTTTGAAATTAAAAAAGTTTTCGGACATTATATTAATTGAAGAGCCTGAGTCGACTACACATCTCAAAGGTTTATTGTTCATCATTATTCTGATGAAGACTTGTCTCTA